>NC_084985.1:16390426-16512926 GCF_963691925.1 Scomber scombrus
CTCTTCTCTGTCGTCCTGTGTCTCTGCAGCAGCTGCTAACTGGTAAGAAGTTCTGGGAGACAGATGACTCTGGGAAGGATGGACCAAAGGGGATCTTCCTGGACCAGTGGAGAGACAGTGCATGGGGTGCCTCAGGTATTTACTGATCTGACTCGTTCTGGTTGGTTTGTAATAAGGCGACAGAGTGCACGCTGTTGTGAATGCAGGAACGTTTGTGAAACACGGCAGAACAATCAATGTCTTGTATTAGAAAATATATATTTAGATTCTGTCAGAATCAAAAGCTGATGTCAGTGTGAAATCACCCTGATGTTTCTGGTGTATCATCACAATGCAGTTATTTCTGTAGGCACAGTGACAAAAGAAACACAACTGCATTTCAGAAGGAGTCTGACTCCGCACTTGTGGGCAGTCGTGCTCTCACAGTATCATTATCATGTAATCTGCATTTGGCTATATTGCTTAAAGAGCAATATCACAGCCAGTGAACAGTTTGTGACCCATTCTAATTTCCCTAAGCTAGTGGTTCTCAAACCACCCCTAAACTGACACAAACTAGACCATGGACCCCCTTTCTGATAAGAGCGTTTGAAACTCATAGACCAAAATAGTTATATATTCTTTCATTGTGTTACTTATCCATGGAATTATAGTAAAAAAATAAATGATTCTCCTTTTTGCTGGGGACCCCCTGGAACCCTCTTAAGGGTACCTGGATATCACCTTCAGAACCACCACTCTAAGAAGAAAATTGTCTCAAAAACTAAATCTTTATGAAAAATTAAGAGACTTCAGTAGAGACAGTTTCTACAGCCTGGAGTGCAATGCGGCCGTCGGTGGGAAAGAGACAATTATAAAGAAATGTAAAGAAAGTTAGTAGAAATTTAAAACCCGAGGGGTGAGATAAAAATAAGAGCTGTATTAATCAAACAAATCCTATGAAAGTCCAGTAAAGTAAGTCCAACAAATAGGTCCTGTGAAATCTTAAATGGAAAAGGTTCCTTAATAGGTACAATAGCCAGTCTTCATTTAGATTTGTCTTTTCCAGTGAACATATCTGGAGTAATTGGGCTCATGGCATCTCCGTCTGAGCAAAGTTTGACTTGTGAAAACTGACTGTTCTAATTAATGCAGTATGGCATGTTAGGATGTAAAAACCCTGTATTCACTGTTTCTTTGTGAGAGTATGTAATATTTTTAAAGTATGAAATAACACATTGCCCTGTTAATGTTACCTATGTATGGGAAGCATGTGTGGGGTGTTTTTCCTCTATATGGATCTTATTTAACAGTCCCTCTATCCCTCATTGCAGATCACTCAGTGTCTCAGCCAATCATGGTGTCCCGTCGGCCAGGGCAGGGTTTCCATGGCGGTGGTGAAGTTGGGGTTGGCTCAGTGATGTCCCCGCGGTCTGAGAGTGGAGGGCTTGGAGTAAGCATGGTGGAGTACGTCCTCTCCTCCTCACCGGCTGACAAACTGGATTCCTGCCTCCGGAAAGGACCTTACGTGAGTGTTGAATCTATTCTCTCTCTTTCTGTCCATCAGTCTCATCACTTGTGTTTTGACATTTACTTTAATTCTTTTCTACATCTCTGTTTTTGAAAATCACAGTAATATTAGGTTTTTGGGTAACTAACGGGCAACCAAAACACCCTATCTGTCATTTTTGCCCACTGTCTGTCCCCTGTCAGCCAGTGATTGTCAAATGGTGCACTGTTGTCTCTCACCTTGTCCATTCTCGTCTCCTCCAACCATTTTGACCTAATTGTTTTTGTCAGGCTATCAGCACCTCTGTCTTTCTGGTTTTCATGATCAGTCTGTGCTTATCTGTTATATTTCTTGTCTCTCCCATCGCACAGGGGCAGAGGGACGGAGAGGTGGAGGAGGAGAAGAGGGAGAAGCCAAAGGCAACGTTTGAGGGAGAGAAACTGAAAGAGTTGACAGAAGGTGAAGCCGATGTCATTAATGACGTCATCAACCCAAATGGGCTGCCTGTGCAGAATGGCCTCGATGTTGACGTCAAAGAGTTTGGGTACGACTCACTGAGACGGAGAGCGCGCGCACACACACACACACACACACACACACACACACACACACACACACACACACACACACACACACACACACACACACACACACACACACACACACACACACACACACACCAGCAGCAGCTTCCTGTTCAAATGTTTATCTCGCTTTATAAACAGCCTACAGGTGTAAACTGATCTACTGCTGCTTTCTCACCCCTGCAGTCGTCCCCCAGGCAACATGCCGGCCCCTGGCCCCGAGAGTGACCTGCTCGGGGGTCCCGGGGGTGTAGGGGCAGAGGGCCTGACAGCCCTGGGAGGTGGTGTTGGCCCCAAACCCCCTGAGGACTTCTCTGGTGTAGAACAAGGTGGTGTCACCATGGACCCCATGGAGTCAGTGATGGAGCCGCTTCAGTTTGACTACAACTCCCAGATGCCCATGGACTCTGCGCCCACTGTGGGCCTGTTTGATTACACTAACCAGCAGCAGGTATGAACAAGCCGAGAGTCATATATAAACACTCATCATCAGTTTTTTAAAGGCATTAAGCTGTGATTCACCTGTGGTGTTGTGTGCAGCTGTTCCAGAGAAACAACGCCCTGGCAGTGCAGCAGTTAACAGCGGCCCAGCAGCAGCAGTACGCCCTGGCAGCAGCACAGCAGCCTCACATTGGTAAGATAAGTGTATTATTTTATAGTTTTGCCATCATTCTTATCAATTTATTCTTTATTCACAAGTTAAATTGAAAGTGATGCAACAACACTGCTATATCTTTCCATGCACCACTACATTCAGTTTTACAACTTAATGGAAAGCACAACCAAACATGATCCCACACTAACCAGATTATCATAAACAAATTATTTAAAAGTGAAAACAAAGATAACATCACTCGTAAAGTTGGACCCGTATCTGCAAGGCTTTATATGTTTGTTGATCAGTGACTCTGATTTACTTCTGCAACAGCAACAATGTCAGTTTTCTTTTGTTTTTTTGGGGCGAAAGAACACAGTGTAGTTATTAAAAACTACCTGTTGTAATCCCATGGTAACAAATTAGTGTCAGGTTAATATTTCTTAGGTTTACTCAATGCCTCTTTAGTGGAGTTTAAGTAATGCTTAACAAGCCTCAAGTCTTTAAGAAGTGTTGTGGTTATGCACTAACCTATTTACACAAATGGATTAAAAACCTTTTTGTTGAATCTTGAGAGCTTGAGATCTTAATTATGGATTTGTCAGGATATATTCTTGGGTGGTTTTTATGTGCTGAAGCTTCATTACTGGATTTGCTATGAGTTAACTCCAGGTATGATGTAAAAACCTTTGGACCTGCTTCACCTTTTCCCTCCATGTGTTATCAGGTCTGGCCCCAGCATTTGTGCCCAATCCTTACATCATCAGTGCTGCTCCACCAGGGACAGACCCCTACGCAGCAGGACTAGCAGCAGCAGCTACACTCGGTGAGACCTGCATGTTATTGAAACACACCCACTGCTTTGTTTAATGTTGCCGAATGAGTGTTGAAATCATTAAAAAACATTAGGATAAACTTATTTTCCACAGTTTATGAGATGCATAATCACAGTTGTCTTATCTCACGAATTTTTTTTGTATTTGTGTCTAGGTCCAGCAGTGATGCCACCCCAGTACTATGGTGTTACCCCCTGGGGGGTCTACCCTGCCAACCTATTCCAACAGCAGGCGGCTGCAGCCAACAACTCGGCCAATCAGCAGGCGGCAGGCCAAGGCCAGCAGAACCAACAGCAGGTCAGTCGGCTGCTTGCCAAAATACTGGCAAGCTGGTTGCCACTGGCTCAAGATGTGTCTGTCAGAGCTCTCCTTATGTGCCATCTGAAATGTGACTCCAGTCTTACTGCTGCTCTACTTGGATCTATAAGCAGCAAACTGCACACTTTATGTAGATTATAAACCAGTCAGCAAAACATGTTTTATCCCACTGTTTCGCCTCATCATTAACCAGACCTCACACATTGGTGTAAACACAGAAACAGCACGAACTGTAAATATGCATTTACACCACAGGTTCCCTCCTTTGGAATATATTTTTTAAAGATCTTTTTATGCTTTTTGTTTATATGGTTAATGACAATTAAATTACTACTTTTTTGCTTACTTTATAAAGGTGATGCGTGCTGGGGGCAACCAGCGACCTCTGACCCCCAGCCAGGGGCAACAGGGGCAGCAGAATGACCAGCTGGTTGCAGCAGCAGCAGTCAACTCAGCCCTAGCCTTTGGGCAGGGTCTAGCAGCAGGAGTCCCTGGTGAGTGCTACACTCTACAAGCTGGTTTTATGGCTTTGGCAACAGCCCCAACAAGCCTAATTACATCTGCTATTAGAGCCAAATTTTTCCTGAAATCTTAGTTATAAATATCCAAACATGAGTCGTTGTTGTAAACTGATTTTAAAATGTCATAAAGAACTAAAATTACCCATAACTACTGACATCTACATTAAAGTAACACAGCATGCTAAATTCAGTAAAAGTACACTGAATATTTTGTTGCCGTCTCCTTCCCAGGCTACCCAGTCCTAGCCCCCGCAGCCTATTACGATCAGACGGGGGCCCTGGTGGTCAACACTGGAGCTAGGAGTGGCCCTGTCCGCCTCATGGCCCCCGCCTCTGTCATCATATCTCCTTCCGCAGCACAAGCAGGTAAGACAGTAATTAATGTAAAGCCTCAGTCACATGTTTATCCTGCCTCTGCTGCTCTCTGCAGGCAACGGGGCAAACATGGGTGTCGTGAACACAAAACAAGCATTAAGGATTGCGTCGTTTTAAAAACATGTTCTGAATGCCCCATTCATCCAGAACATGCCATTAAGAGATTATGAGACTGTGCCATCAAGTTTCATATGAGATTTTTGCAAGAAGTTCCCACGAGTCAGTATTGTTTATTTGAATATAGACACTAGTATTGAGTGGGATTTGGGTTTACATCATTGGTGTTAATTTGAAGAGTTGTTACGGATGTTAAAATTCTCAAGTATCTAATTAGTGGCTCTTGTTGAATAAAATGAATTATGACTGTTGACTTTTAAATTAACAGACACAGCCTGCAGAATTACTTCAACCTCTCACTTAACTCCCTCCTCCTCTCTGGCTATCTACCCCTCTAGTTGCAGCAGCAGCAGCCTCCGCAGGTGGTGCCAACGGTGGTCTGGGTGGCGGGGCCAACGGTCCGTTCCGTGCCATGACATCCCAGCAGGCTCAGCAGCAGGGCGGCCCTGGCGGGGCTCTGGGTGGGAGCTCCTTCTACGGCTCGTCCTCCCTCAGCTCCTCCTCCCAGAGCTCCTCTCTTTTCTCACAGGGCTCTGCCCAGCCTGGTCCAGGATCTGCTTCCTTGGGCTTCAGCCAGCCCACCTCCTCCTCCCTCGGTGCCACACTGGGGGCCACACTGGGAGGCTTCGGCACTGCAGGTATGGATGAATCTACATACAGTGCTTGTGTATGTGTGCTTTCTGTCTGCTGAGACGTCTCTCATCATTTCAAATTCTTTTAAGACGTTGAGCTCCATAAAGTTTCAAATTTGTCAGATTGATCAGCTGATGTTCTTTTACTGAACCTTTTGATTATGGCATCCCACAATAGTACAAGTTCCTCATTGTCAGTTTCTACAGATGAATGAAACTTTTGTCTTTGTCTCCCTCTAGTGGCGAACTCGAGCGGGGGCAGCGGCTCCAGGCGGGACTCTCTGACAGGCAACAATGAGCTGTATAAACGCACGCCCTCCAGCCTCACCCCGATTGGCCACGGAGGCTTCTACAACGGCACCTTGGGCTTCAGTCCTTCTCCTGGTCCAGTGGGTATGCCCCTACCCAACCAGGGCCCCTCCCATTCCCTCACACCCCCACCTTCCCTGTCTAATCACAGCTCCTCGTCCAACCTCAATCTTGGTAAGTGGTTTTCCTTTGATTCAAGTGAGCGAGATTTAACCCCTGTCATTGAGAGTGTTTTGTTTCACATGAATGCCTCTTGAGGAACTATTTTGATGCTTGTGACCGTGGAAACAATGCTAGAACTCTTTTTGACAAACACAAAGCAAACACTGTTTACACAGAAGAATTAACCAGTTACTGTTGGTATTATACTGTTAGCATGCTTTGGATTTTAGTAATCACTGACAATTGGTATAAAAATAAACCCTTCCTTGGTTGGTCCCACAATTTTCAAAAAAAAAGAACAAAAAGTTGAACATGTGTTGGACACTGCTGTGAAGACTCATTGAGCCTGACTGCTATATCAGCTTGAGTTTAGTTTCATATTATTTGACGATTAACCCACACATTTTATGTCCATGTCCTGACTAAAGGCAATATGGAGTTTTTAATGTTAATGTTTACACACACACATAAATATAGTGGGGCTAAACAGAAGTGTCCTGTCTTTGTCTTTAACATATCAGTACTTATTTTTAAAATACCAAATATGTCTGGAAATAAAATGCTGTTCCAGGTAACAAGATCCTCTCTCTCTCTCTCTGTGTGTGTGTGTGTGTGTGTGTGTGTGTGTGTGTGTGTGTGTGTGTGTGTGTGTGTGTGTGTGTGTGTGTGTGTGTGTGTGTGTGTGTGTGTGTGTGTGTGTGTGTGTGTGTGTGTGTGTGTGTGTGTGTGTGTGTGTGTGTGTGTGTGTGTGTGTGTGTGTGTGTGTGTGTGTGTGTGTGTGTGAATGCAAACACTCCACACAAAGTGTGATTGAAACGACAATAAAACAAACTGACTGAGCCAAGTTGAAACTTCAAAATGACTGTGATGGATTACCTTAGCTTTGGCAATTTTAAAGCCTTTTAGAGATGTCATACTATAAAAAATAGTGAGAGAAAAGGGAGGAAACTGGGCCCTGAAGTCCTTAACTGCACTTTGTACAAACACCATGTTGTCAGTTTTTAATCACAATAGTGCACCAGCAATAGTATATACACCTTTACCTAACCCAAACCCCTAACCCTATTAGACTATTGTTTCTACAGATCAAGTTCTAGCAATGACCCCCTTTTCTCTCTGACCCCACAGGAGGCCTGACCAACGGCAGCGGGCGTTTCATCTCTGCAGCCCCAGGAGCAGAAGCCAAGTACCGCAGCGCCGCCAGCTCAGGCTCTTCCCTCTTTTCACCCAGCAGCCAGCTGTTCCCGTCGTCACGGCTACGCTACGGCATGTCGGACGTGATGCCGTCAGGCCGAAGCCGCCTGCTGGAGGACTTCAGGAACAACCGTTACCCCAACCTGCAGCTCAGAGACATCGCGGGCCACATCATGGAGTTCAGCCAGGATCAGCACGGCAGCAGGTACGAAACACAAAGCACTGAAAAACCAACACTGCCCTACAAGCCATGTGAGATGACATAAAATATGCATTGCAGTCTGTGTCAGATAGATAGATAGATAGAATTGTCCTTACAGAAAATTCATAGTGCACCATACAGCATACAATCGTAAGATAAAAAAACAGAGATCCACTACCCTACACTAGACATACCAACAACAACAACAAACACAACAACAGATTTCATATAAAGTGCAACATTTTTCCCACAGAGGTTCAGTTATTGATTTAACTGTTTATTCATCAGTAAAATACTGGTCACAAATGATCTGTGAGTGCTAAATCATCATTAAACAATCATGGCCGTTACTTTTATTCAAAAATGATCCCTAGAATATGCCTCAGCCAGTGTATTAAACATAATTTCTGTTTCTATTGTTTTTTTGTTTTTTTGTTTCTTTAAAGATTTTGTTGACATAGACGCCTTTATTTATCAGTAGACCGACAGGAAACATGGGAGAGAGAGGGGGGTGTGACATTCAGCAAAGGACCTCTGATCGGGATTCAAACCAGGCTCGGCTGGCATATAGCATGCGCTCTAACCATTCGACCACCTGTGCGCCCCTTCATTTTTTCTATTTTGATTGGTTAGTTTGTAATCTCGGATCATAGCAGCATTTTGACGCAGGCTGTCTTTGCTCTCTGAATCTCTAAATCGTATGTTGTTGGAAGTGTTTTATAGTGAGATGAAGCACAACATTGTTTAGTACACGACTAAAGATTTCAACACATTTCTGTATTGTCAACTTTTGTGTGAGACAGTCTATCCAGTAGGAGTGTGAATCTTTGGGAATCTCATGATTTGATTCTGATTCTTGGGTCTCTGATTTGATTCAGAATCATTTCCCCATTTTAAAATGGAGTCTCAATTGAATGAACCGAAAAGGAGCCTCTTACTCCAGTATACTGTGTGCCAAACCATTCAGTGGTGTCCTGATTCCACTGAAATACAGTATGAAATGTAACTGACAATTAAGATAAATGATCCGCAGCTTTTTTCTTAATAAAAAATGAACACAGCCAGAGCACAGAGTTATTGGTTGGTTTAAGTTGTTTAATGCTGCAGTGTGTGTTGGTCACTTGGTCTTGTTTATTACTGCTGGAGTTCACTGCTCTGACAACATTAGTCTCTAGGCGATGGCGTAGAAAGTTCATAATATACTTCATGTTCATCTCGCAAAGGTAATTTAGTCATTAAATCAAAAATGCCAATCAAACTGCTGCCTTTTTTTAAGCTTTACTAGATACTTGTAGATAATTCTAGCTTTTGTGTGTTGTAGACTGTCCGGGTGCTGCACTACTCTGACTCTTTCTTTCCATCAATGTTACGTTATTAATGAATATTTAGATAATCTATTTTTGATAACTGTGAAACGATGCAGAGTCATCCACATCTGCACTGTGCTGCATCTTTGGATCGGGAAATTTCCACACCTTCACTCATCCTCGTCTCAATGTTTCGAGGCCTTAAGGCAGAACTGGAAAACCACCTAGGTCAAATTCACAGTTGAAAGTACTCCTGTTTCTCTTCATGTTCAACACACACTGTGAACGGGTCGGATTTAACTCATGTTTCAGTGTGACAGCCCTCAGGACAGGTGTGTGTGTTAGTCTTCAAGTAGACTAAATGTTTATACAGTCGTGTTTCAGGTTCGTGCTCAGTGTTGGTACAGACTCCTGTGACACCCTGCGACTCTCAATAGAAATGAGATTTAAAGACTGTGGATGTGACATGAATATTTCACATTGCCTCTTTCTACAAACAGTCTGGTCTGTGTTATGTCGCTGCTTTTAGGCTGTGTATACTTCAGTAGTTTTATTGATAACAGAACATAAAGTTTCATTGATATGTTACCATCTTTACTCTGCTGTCACACAGTCCACAGAGTTACTAATTTGGGGCCAACGGCCCTGGAGGCCGCTCCAGCTCCTGGTTTCTGGGTCTGTTTGGGTTGAACCAGCCATGCCTTAGATGCAGACTTTTCCACTGAAACTATCTATTAATACACCATGACGTCCAGTCTGCACATTCCAGACATTTTCTTTCCTCAGCCGCTTCAACATCACTGTCCTTTTATCTCTGCCTCTGCCTGGCAGTCATCACTTCACCTCACATGCTGCTTGCTTCTTTCAGCTCCCTCTTTGTCTTTTCTCCACTCAGCTTTATCTCCTTGTGTCTGTCTGTTCCCTCAGGTTAAAGATATAGGAGCGGCTCTCTCACTATCTTTGTACTTATCTCACTTTATTGCTCTGTCATTCAACCATTTGCTCATTTATTTTAAAGCTCATCCAACGTTTTTAAAATCACCTTCATGTATTTAGAGGATTTTAGGATAACAGGCTGTTTTTATTGCCTATATTACAAGAGAATTGACAAAATAAGGGAATACAATGAACTTCATACAGAATTCTCCAGTAATAGGTGTCCTGAGTGCAAATTTCTATCTTTCTGTCTCTTAAAGGTTTATCCAGTTGAAGTTGGAGCGAGCCAGTCCAGCGGAGCGCCAGCTTGTCTTCAGTGAGATACTCCAGGCGGCCTACCAGCTCATGGTGGACGTCTTTGGAAATTACGTCATCCAGAAATTCTTTGAGGTGCGTAGACAAGCAAGTCATCATCACTGAAGTGTACTTTGAGTCACCAAGATTGAATTTGCAGGAAGACCGCACCTGCTGTTTATTTGCTTTGTAATCAGTGTAAATGTGAAATGTGTGCGGTATTGTGTCGTCTATTACCAAAAGGATTACTGGATTTACAGGCTTATATATTGTGTGTGTTTTAGTTTGGCAGCCTGGACCAGAAGCTGGCTCTGGCTGAGAGGATCCGAGGTCACGTGCTGTCTTTGGCCCTGCAGATGTACGGCTGTAGAGTCATTCAGAAAGCTCTGGAGTTCATCCCCTCGGATCAGCAGGTCATTGTAAGTACACTAGTTCCCTGTGGACTGTGTGGGAGTGTGAACAAGGGAAACACACAATATGTGTTAAAACTGTTGTTCGTTGTCCTTTTTTCCCTCTGCACTAAAATGACCTTAAATAATCGTATCCTGCCATCACCCTGCTGTGATGTAGTGGTTGTTACTGTAACACACTAGGTGGCAAAACAACCCAGTGTCCTAATTTCAAAGAATATTTGCTCTCCATGTGCTCATAATTTAGGTGTGAATGAGAGCACATTGTTCATAAATAACTAATTTCTGTTTATATAGTCTAATGCATCATCGATAAAGAGGTGCGCTCACGCTGAAATAGCATCTTTGATTTACATTATTTTTTTAGTTGGAACATAGTTTTTATGTTGGAACTGCCTCGTGTAGCCGCAAGTTTCTCACACAAACTCCATCATGTACGATGAATGAAGCTAATGATACCATGGTTTATATGCAAATTCTCAGCTGCAGGTGTTAAAAGAGATGAATATCTACAGGAAATAATTTCTCTCAACCATAGTCGTATATGAAAAGTAAGAGTGTGTGTGAGGGAGAGATTTATACATTGATAGTTTTCACTTATTTGTATTTCTCTAACTCTTCATTTTTCTGTTTTACTTTATTTTTTACTTTCTGTATATAAACATATTTCTAACAGCAAAATAGTGATATTGCTGTTAGAAAAGAAAGTTTATGTACATTTTGTAGTTTTTTTAATTCCCTCTTGCTTTAGTAATGTAAACATCTGCGTCCCATGCCAATAAAAAAAAAACCTTTGAATTGAACTGAAGATTGAGAGAAATGTGTCGTCTCTCCTTAATGGACCTCAGTAGATTTCTCCAGGGCAGCTGTTCAAACCTCTCATGTTATTTGTTGACTACAGTGAGCCACTGTGAAAAATGATGGAGAGTTTGGGAAATGTTTTCAGGCAATATTTCATGTCTTACAAACAATTACTTGTCTTGCTGTTTCTTCCCCTTGCTCTGCCCCATCATCCTACTCCTCCCTGTAGAGCGAGATGGTGCGGGAGCTGGACGGCCATGTGTTGAAGTGCGTGAAGGATCAGAACGGTAACCACGTGGTGCAGAAGTGTATCGAGTGTGTCCAGCCTCATGCGCTGCACTTCATCATAGACGCCTTCAAGGGACAGGTGGGTCCCCTCTGTGCGCACACACAATATTTCCACATTCAATCACTGAAGTCTGCCGGCGCCTGGCTGACATCCACACATAGGCTCACTTGTGTGCACACATACACTGGTGCTGTCTGAAGGCAGCAGCATATTGTCACCGCCAAAGTACAGAGACACATGTTTTCAGTCCTTTCCAGGGACAGGGTACGTTTCCATGGCAACAGAAACCTCATCCCAGTGGCAACAGCCATCTTCTATCTGCTAGCTAAATGTTACATTAGCATAAAGTGTTCAAAAGGAAGATTTTGTGTTTTCATGCATGTGCCTTTCGTGACATACAAATGAAGGGGGTTTCAGTTTTGACTCTGACAGTAAATCTCACGGTTTGTTTTGAGTGTTTTGCTTTTCACATATTTGCATGTTGTGTAACTGCATGTTACTCAATGGCTTGTTTGTGTAGCTGACAGCATGTCAGGAATTTGCTTTCACCTTTCCTGCAGGGGTGGGCTGGGTGCATGAAAATATGCCAATGATTTACCCACAAAATTAGTATGTCTTCTCCATAACAATGTGTGTTTGTCTTAAACATAGACTGTGTACAAAGTCTTTGGTCTTGGACACTTCAAACATCACTGTATAATGAGGTTTTCATTGTAATACAAAGTGAAAAACTGCTTGAGAAAAAATGGTAAATCGTTGCCATTCTCAAGTCACTGAGCTCAAGGGCAGTTTGGTGTGTGTGTGTGTGTGGAATGAATAACTGTATAATTATGTTCGTCTTGTAGGTCTTCGCCCTCTCTACTCACCCTTATGGCTGCCGAGTCATCCAGCGCATTCTCGAACACTGCCTTCCTGAACAGACGCTGCCTATATTAGAGGAGCTCCATCAACATACAGAGCAGCTAGTGCAGGTAAAACACAAACACACACATACACACTCTATTTGCACCAGTTATGTTTTCCAGGATTATTAACACCTTAAATTGGCTTAAATAAAGCTCCTCTCAGAGCCTCCAGATTTTTGAAGCTGGCTGATTGTTTGATCTGCCGTCAGAGCCACCAGATGGTGTCCTCACGTTTTATTTAATGTGTCTGTATGGTTTATTGTATTTAGGACCAGTATGGCAACTATGTGATCCAGCACGTTTTGGAGCATGGCCGAGCTGAGGATAAGAGCAAAATAGTGGCTGAGATTAGAGGCAACGTACTGGGGCTCAGCCAGCACAAGTTTGCCAGGTAAAGTCCAACACAAGTTTTTCAGGACGATTTTTCTTTCATTTCTATACAATCGTAAGATGGAACCAGCTTTTTGTTTATTTTATAGTCCCCCTTCATAATCACTCACCCCTTTTTCTTTCTTTCTTTTTTTTTTGATCCAGTAATGTGGTGGAGAAGTGTGTGACCCACGCATCGCGGGCAGAACGAGCAATGCTGATAGACGAGGTGTGCAGCCTGACTGAGGGCCCCCACAGTGCCTTATATACCATGATGAAGGACCAGTACGCCAACTATGTGGTGCAGAAGATGATCGACGTGGCCGAGCCCACCCAGCGCAAAATAGTAATGCACAAGGTAGGTGGAGGGGAGGCAGTTGTCTGTTTTTGAATCATGTTCATCCCTGATGGATGACATTAACTCAGACAGATGTGTGCCGACAGGGTGACGGACGGTAATGCCATAATCAGCTTCGATGATATATACGAGGAGTGGAGTTGACAGTACTTTGCCTGCAGTAACTGAATGTAATACTCATGTGATTAAAGGGTTGATGAGACAATCTTTTATATTCGGAGGAGATGCTGTATTATTACAACATGCACCCTTAGTAGCCTATTGAGAGTACAAACAATCATTTTTCCACAGAAAATTACACATGTAGGACTACAACTGCCATTTTATCAATCTAGAATATTGTCTTTATTGTTTCATATGAAATGTCAGAGGCCATCAAAAGCTTACTAAAACATCCCAAAGCTTGACAGACATAAAACAGAAGTAAATAAATTATAATGATACAAAATGGACTGGCAAGCAAAATTCCCAGATTGCAAACCTGTAAAAAGAAAATGATCAAATGACTAAAACAATTATCACAGCTGTTATTGATAAGTTTTGTTCTGATTGGCTGTTGCACACATTGACATCACTAAATACAAAATGTCTGGCTGAAAAATGCTTTTGTGGATGTCAGTGGAGGAAAAAAAGCAAGTTTTTATTGACCCTCCAACCAAACCCCTAATTTACCCCGCACATCAATAATATCTTGCACAGGTCACTGGTGTCAGTGGTTTCCCAGGCAACAACACAGGCTGAATGAAAAAACACTGCTTTAAATGTGATTTCTTAAAAAAAAAAAAAAAAAAAAGTTATTAATGTAGAAATGTGCAATTATTTTTCAAACTGGTGATGACTATAATAAACTGAGAAAAAGGGCTGTAGATTCCTCACACCACTCTCAGGGAAAATCCTACAACAACCAACAGAGCAACAGAGACAAAGTTAGTGAACAGCAGCATAATATCTCCTCACTGAGGCTTATTATCATTTAGCACTGCAAACTTTGTCACAGCAGAGTTTCCGTTCTGACGATCATCACTGGGCAATGGTTGATGGTGCTAACGCTGTTACAGCTCCCTCCTTCATACTCTGTTTAGTCTGCTTCCACAGCACTTTAATCTGCCTCATAAATTGTAACAGTAACGCCACATCTGCGCTCTGACACTATATTATAGAGCCAGTTATTTGTTTGTTTTAGTGTTGGGATCACAGAAACTCCGTGGCTGAAATCAGGCTGTGGGTGTAACATCCCTCTGACGGTCGTCTCCTCTTCCAGACTCTGTCTCTGATTCAGCAGCTCAATATTCAGCCTCCTATCATGAAACTAGTTTTCTTCCAAATATACTGATATTTCAAAGTTAGTAGTAACATGATATTTCAGTGTCTGCTTGTTCCTAATGTTAGCGTAACATGGTAGATGGGAGTGTTTTGAGAGACCCACATTTAACCGTCCTTGAAGGCACCGCTGCTGAAAATGAGGGAATGTAGTTTGTAGTCTAATGCAGATCTCAGAGGTCTGCTGGCTGACTTGCCAGCTAATGAGCAGGGAGCTCTGGGTGCAGGCAACATGGTGGGAAGTTAAACATTTTTCATTTGCGTTTCCTACCGGCATTGTAATGATACAAAGCTGGTTGAAAATCAGCAAAGTTTCCCTTTAAGCACCAGTGATGATTGATTTCCAGATTAAATGCATTTTGCTGTTTGATGTTGTCCTAGCAGATATCCATATTCTAAAATCTAAATGTTCCTTCCTTTTTAAAATGTCGTGTATGAAACACGAAATGTGTGTGAAGTAAGTAACTGTCTATTCAACGTGTCAGACATCTGCTTGTGTGTTTCCCTCACAGATCCGGCCCCACATCTCCACCCTGAGGAAGTACACGTATGGAAAACACATCCTGGCAAAGCTGGAGAAGTACTACATGAAGAACGGCGTTGACCTGGGTCCTCTCTGCGGGCCCCCTAATGGCATCATGTAAACCTACCCCCCCCCCCACCCCTGAAATCATGTCATGTCTACCACCTGATTTGCCCCTCCCCCTCCCCTCGCCCTTCACCTCACCCCTCCAATGCGGTCATGTCTACCAACCCCACCCTCCTGTCCCAGTCTGACCCTTCTGAAGGCATCAGCCCCCCCCACCCCCCTCCCACCCCTCCGAATCTTACTCACCAAGGACGTTGAGTACCCCTGTTTCCATGACAACCCTTTCAGGAGGAGCCTGTTGCTACAGGCAGCCTTAGTTAAGATTTTGTCGCCCCCTCCCCCACCTGAGCCAAGGCCTGCTGAACTCGGGGAGGGAGGGAAGGAGGGCAGGGAGTGGCGAGCGAGGTGAAACCTGTTCCCCTCATCGCTTTCACTCCCTCCCTTTATTTTTTCGTTTGTTCTTTCTATTCATTTCCTCTTTCGTCGTTTTTCAGATAAACTCAGAAAAAAAAAAATCATTTCACTTTTTGCTACTGCTGCACACAATCCTAGTGTCCCCTCCTCCCATCCTAGCTATTTACCACTATGAGATGGAACGAGTATTTAATTTTGTCTGTCACAGAATCATAGACGAATACACACATGCCATCAGCTAACCAGCAGACAGATCATTTAGCATGGGAGATTCGTTTTCTGGTCTTGCTTCTATAAATATAACGTGTATACTTGGTGTAGACCTTTGCATATATATATAAATATATATATAAAACTTTGTAGTTTTTCTGGTTTTTGATGTTGAATCTGTATCTATAATGTATCCTAGTAGTGACCACATACTTCTGACTGTATAATTGTACATTTGTAAACCCTTGTAATGTAAAAGTGCTTTACCACCCTTTTTGGTATGAGAAGAAAAAGAAAAAAAAGCTCACTCTGAAAAAAAAAAAAAAATCTTAGAAAAAAAACCCTGTTCATTTCAGTGTATATTCTCACCTCCTTGGTTGTGACATATGAGTTGTTGTATATTGTAAATTGTAATATCAAATTTTTGTTTTGAAAAGCCCTTTCTATACAGCGTAGTACTTGTACAAAGATTCGCCACGCTTGGTTTTATCTTTATCTTGTCACTGCTTAACTTAAGACGTCGATCTCCCACTGACTCCCAATTGGACATGTTCTGTTAGACTTAGTGGTGTCTTCTTGGTTTATGTTGAAGGTTTTTTTTTCTTTCTTTTTTTCCGTTTGTTATTGACCTTTTTTAAGATCTTTTTATAGGAATGCTTTACCCATTGAAATGTGTCATGTGTATGGGTATGCTGGCTGGGCGGGAGAAAAAAAGGAAAAAAAAGTTTACTCATTTAAAGCCCCCCCACCCCACCCACACACCCCCTCCTAAACCCCTCGATTACCCATGACTGTTTTCAGAGGGGTAAAACCCATGGATTGTACAGATGAGATTCTTGTGTTTTTTGGCATTTCTCTAGTGCTGTAAGTGCTGTATCATACTGTCCATGTCCTTTTGGGTGAGAGAGGCAGCCCGCTACAGCGCGGTGTACATTTGGAGCAGCCTTGTGTATATTTACTACGAGCACACCTGTAACCATATGTGTATAGTTAACAGAACCTGTGTATGCTTATTGCCTGGGCAACTATTTTTTGTAACTCCTGTTGTAGATTGTCTCTAAACAATTGTGTGATCTTTATTTTGAAACCAAACTGAACAAAAAAAACTTTGAAAATTTAACTGTCTCGAGTGTGATTCATTGTATGTGGGATACACACATACACGTGGGACAGATGTGAAGAGTATACAAACTGCTTTTTTTTGGCGCAGCTTATTTTAAGTGTCTGGTGTAAAAATAATATCAGTATCTGTTTTAGTTTCTGTTGTAGCTTTCTGAATGAATCTGCATCTATACGACCTTAACTACACAGCATGAGTCAGAGAAGCGACAGGGAAGCTTTGGTCCTGATGCTCCAGTTTCTTTCTATATGTGACTGATTAATGAGGCTGGCGTCTTAATATGGCGTGGCTCTGACTAATGACAAGTGTTGATCAGTGGCATGTTACGGTAATGACTGCTCCCAGCGTGGAATAAGTTTCAGAAGTGGTTACCGATAACGGCGGTTATTACTTTGACTTGAAAACTATCCCAGGATGCATTATCCAATATAATTGCTTATTATATCAAGAAGTAATATCAGAGGCCGTCTTGCATCGCACTATACGCTGAAGTGAAAGACAGTTGATGTTTGAGGGATAACACAAAAAAAAGTAAATCCACTCAGTAGCCAAACACATTGATAATTAACTGATTATTACACTTTTGACATGAGTAATGAGCTCAAGGTTTGTAACAAGAGATTATCAGACTACCGCTGCTGTGCCGAGCAGGTGTTCTCGCAGTCTCACAACTGTGTTTTTCAAGTAGACAGGAGGACAAAGTAAACCAGCCCTTACCTGTCCAACCGGTGGATAAAACATGCTGAATCTGAACAGAAACAGAAAGTCACATTGGGTGTGATGTTGGTGGCGGTAATCCCCTATTTTTATTTCTTAAGGCTGACAATAGTATGCAGTGATTTTAAAACTGAAAGGCGCTGTGTACTGTAGTAGGCTAGTTTGGCCCAGAAGCTGTTTGTTTTATGCAGGACTGGATTATCAAGCAGGCAACGGTGTGCAGCGGTGTGTATTCAGACATTTTGTGGTAATTTCACTCACTGCAAAATTGTTTGGGAATATAATACACCACTGAAGTACAGGCTCTCTACATGGGTCCTGCATTATTACCAAACAGTCTTATTTACCAATCTGGCAGAGGGCCACTGTGCCAAAGTTCACATTGCTAAAGAAATGTGAGTAAATCAAATCATAGACAGGGCAAAGGGGGTTTATAATAGGTAAACCTAGCCATGATTTTTTTTTTACAAAACAGCACACAAGAAAATAAAAAGGCGATGGATAAAATAAAAAAAGATATATGCTTAGTAAAGAAATTGATTACATTTTTAAAAAATATAATCAGCTAAATTAAATGTGAAAAGTTGTAGTAAATGGACAGAATGCAGAAGATTGTTTTTTGATTAGATAGCCTACTAATTAAAGGTTTGTTTTACTATAGTCTTTTTAGCTGTTATAATGTTGACCTTGATCCAAGATTATTTCTGACCAAACTTGGCCTCATGCCAAAGTCAATAATGAACCTTCAAGCTTAATTCAGAAAGTTGTCACACAGTGTTTGCAGCTATTAGCTTAAAAAGGTGTCGATCAGTTCCAGGTGCCTGCAGGATTCAGGTCAGAGTCTTGGATGGTTGCCCTGTTAGATGACGGATTGTGTCTTTAAAACAGTAATGAAAAGACTGTATCGCTCTGATGGTCTTTGAATAGAAGCTAAACCAACAGCTGCAGTGGTTCTCAAAGTAGGGTCCTTGAGAGAGAGAGAGAGAGAGAGAGAGAGAGGGGGGCGTAGCAGGGGGTCCCTAGCAGAAAGGGCAGAAAGGGGAATCGTTTATTTTAACTATAATTCATCCATAAGTAACACAGTGACAGAGTGTATGACTGTTTTGGTCCTGAGTTTCATACACTTCCTGTAATAAAACTAAATGTCTAAATGCAGTAATCGTATCAGATCTGGGTCCCTGGTCTAATCTGTGTCAGTTTAGGGGTTAGTTTGAGTACCACTGTGCTTGGAGACACACACACACACACACACACACACACACACACACACACACACACACACACACACACACACACACACACACACACACACACACACACACACGCTACAGTGTGAGAGACGCATAAATATTAATTCTTATTACGCAGGCACAGGTGTGAGCTCATCGGATTTAAACCCAAAAAAAGCCCGCTTGACCGTGACTCAGCCAATTAGAGCGAAACACCGGAGCTGGCAGTTAAAGGTGTGTAGTTATGGCGCGCAGCCAACCGGAATCACCTTAGGGCGAAACAAGGGCACAAACCGAGAGCGGCCATGAGTGCCCCGCGGTGCGTAATGCGCCAGGCTGCTTAACCATGTATGAGTGTGTGTCTGTGTGCTGAAGGGCTACTTTAGGGCTGCGGGTGCCTAAACGTGCTGCAGGGGGGCATCCTCGCCCTTGCTCGCAGAGAACACCCCCCCCCCCCCCCCCCCCCATCTCCTCTCTCTCTCCACACCACAACACATACATAGGCTACACACACACATACACACACCCTCTCCTACCAGACTCCCAGGCCAAGCAGCGTCGCCATACGGAACATCCTGCCCTCACCGCGAGAGAGAGGGGAGGAGAGAGAGAGAGAGAGAGGAGAGAGAGAGAGAGAGGAGAGAGAAGAGAGATGAGAGAGAGAGAGAGAGAGAGAGAGAGAGAGAGAGAGAAGAGAAGAGAGAGAGAGAGAGAGACGTGAGAGAGAGAGAGACGAGAGAAGGTGGTCTGGCGTCTCCCGGTAGTAAATCTATCTAGTCTCGAGCACAAAAAGTCGGACAAACAGACAGTGAGAAGGGAGAAGAGGCCCTCGCAGAAATCTCCGGTTTACTGGTGACCGGGACCAGCAGCAGAGCAGCGTGTGAAGCCTTGGATTAAAAAGCCCGATTAGAAGGACGGATGGTCGCGCGGGACGGGCAGCGCGCTCTGAAGTTGGACAGGCTAGAGAGACACCGAGACAGATCAGTCAGCAGAATAAGCAGCAGCAGCAGCTTTTGTTCCCCCACCTCCCCGAACCCCCCGAGAAGGCAGCGGCGGCACCGGGAGGCTGCGCACCCCGACCATGAAGCTGCCTTGTCTATTGGCGCTGACGGCGCTGGTTGCTCACGCCACCACGGTAAGCACGAGCCACATATCCCTTTGTTAACCGGGTTGAGCTCTTGTGCACACACAGGACCACAAGCATATTTAGTGCGTGTTGCAATGTGTGTGAGTGCGCTGCGCTATCATGAATGAGACGGTTGATGGTCGGTTATCGGTAGGAAAACCTGCGCTCGACCTAGGCTTCATTATCAGCCCTTATTGACTCCCGTTGGGCTGGCGGCTCCCTTGCACCCCCCCCCCCCCCCCCCCCCCCCCCCCCCCCCCCCCCCCCCCCCCCCCCCCCCCCCCCCCGCTTTTACAGACACACACACACACAACACACAGACACACAGACAAGAGCCTTTGTGTCTCTGTCGGGGGTTTTATTGTGGCCTGCGTGTCCCCTCGAGTCAGGGAGGTGTGTGTAAGTGTGGTGTGTGTGTGTGTGTGTGTGTGCGTGTGCGTCTGTGTGTGTGTGTGTGTGTGTCAGTAATTAGCGGTAATCTCTAATTGAGCTTGATTACGGGTCTTTGTGCGATGCCTCGGTATGTGGTGTCTGTGTCCCCGGCTCACATCCTGCCGTTAATTTGGGGGGCTCCAGTCATACTGCGGCTTTAACGACTTATTGCCGGGTAGTCGCGCTGCAGGACGTGTGTGTGTGTGTGTGTGTGTGTGTGTGTGTGTGTGTGTGTGTGTGTGTGTGTGTGTGTGTGTGTGTGTGTGTGTGTGTGAGAAAGAGAGAGAGAGAGAGAGAGAGAGAGAGAGAGAGAGAGAGAGAGAGAGAGAGAGAGAGAGAGTGTGTGTATGTGTGTAAGGGGAGGGATTGGATGTCCGATCTCCAACCTGTGAGGTGCTCATTCCCTTAATTGCCAAATGACGGCGGCGGTCTTATTGTCCGGATTGTCCGGGAGCATCCTTCTGCTGGAACCGGAGATCTGTGGTGTGTGTGTGTGTGTGTGTGTGTGTGTGTGCGCAGCAGTGTGTGTTTGTGGCAAAAAGTGGGTGGGGTAACGGGGAAGTTAACAGCGATGCGGTGAGCGAACGGAGGCTTTGGATATATGATGTCATCTGGAATCGCGAGCAGGGGAGCTGATTTAGGAATGGCGCGAGCTTCCACACCCCCTCCTCTCCACGCACACCTCCTCTTCCGGAACCATCCACGGCGAGTTTTCACGGCCAACCCCCCCCCCCCTTCCCCATAGCACGCCCACACTTCCGCTACCGATTAATCCAGATTTATCCTATGAGGAGGAGGAGGTGGAGGAAGAGGAGGGAGGAAGTTCATTGAATCATTGAGAGAAAAAGGAAACAGGCACCAAAAATAATCAAAACGCAGATCTAGGCCTACTTTTGAACGTGACATCCTCAAAATACATCCCTGTAGCCTGTAGTAGCCTACCTCTGCTGCTGAATAGTGAGTTCATGTTCGTGTCCTCTATCTTTTCCTTCATTCAGTGCCACATTAATCTGTTAGGTGCCCTGGGGTGAAAAAAATACTGTTTGATTTCTCCTGACACACAACCTACAACCTTCTGTACATTTACTGATGATTCCATGCCCCTCATTAAGACCAGTGCAACCAGACCTAGAGCATAGGTTCAAGTATATTTCAAACAACTGTCAGACGCCCATATGAGCACAGAAAGAGGTTTTCCTCACTGTGATAATTCCTCCTGTTCATATTGACTATTAAAAGATCTTCAAATGTGCTTTCAGTGGAAGTGATGGAGTCCAAAATCCACAGTGTGTCCACACAGTCATTTAAAAGTAGACGTGAAGCTTAAATGAGGCTTCAGCAGTCTGAGTTACTCATATCAAGTGGATATCTGCCACGTTACAGTTTTTTGCATCAAACGTCCTCTGTGTTGGAAGTATAGTAAACAAAAAGAGGGACTCTGGCACTAAAAGACTGTAACATTGAAAGATACTCATTTGGTCAGCTGAAGCTTCATATTAGCATCAGAAACTAATACCACTGATAATAATAATAATAATAATAATAATAATAATAATAATAATAATAATAATAATATTTTTGGCCCCCATTATTTACATTGTAAGTGCATTATGAAGGGCTCTTCTACTGGCCAATATGAACTGGAGGAATGATTACAGCAGTAAAAAAAAAACATGTCAGTGTTATTTGGGCACCTGACAGAAAGACTGGGAAAACTGTGAACCGGTCCTCTTTAAGATATGTTCGTTTTTGACACAGCCTCACTCAGAAATATGTACCACATGAGCACAATCTAAACCAAAATATTAAAGCTCTCTGAACTAGGTTTTAGGGCCTTTGGGCAGTAGACACTGAGATACAGAGATACAGTCTGTACAGTCCACTGCTCTGAATGTTGTTCCAATCGGCTGCTCCTACAGTGATGCTGCGCTGGTTTTGGCCTTGGTTTTCAACACTAGAGACACTCTCTCACACACACACACACACACACACACACACACACACACACACACACACACACACACACACACACACACACACACACACACACACACACACACACAAACACACACACACACACACACACACACACACACACACACACATACACACACACACACACACACTGATTATTACTGGGTCAGTCGGTTGCAATGCTTGCCAAGGTCCTTGGCCTCGAGCTGACCTATTCTGTCTTTAAGTGTACAGATGGAGACAGGTGTGACACACATATACACACAACGCACACACACACACACACACACACACACACACACACACACACACACACACACACACACACACACACCACACACACACACACACACACACACACACACACACACACACACACTTAAAGATACACTTTTAGGAGTACAGCACAGAGGGGTGCAGGTGTTATAACAGACACGCACACACACAGACACACACGCACACACGTCAACACTCTTATAATTGCAAGGCTCACCTCAAGCAACCCAGTCCTTGAACGCATGTACACACACGACCCACAGTCCACATGCATTTGCTGACGAGATCTTTCTTTAGATGCCCCCCCGGCTTCTAACTTACTGACTACGTGTGTTTGTGTGTGTGTGTGTTTCTTCAGATGAGTAGTCCTTAGTGTTGTGTCTCGGGGGATATTTCCTGTTATTGGTGTGGTGACATCATATCCGGACAGCTATATTTTACATGGGAGACTGATTTTCCCACAGACATCTGTTGTGTCCCATGGATAGCCAGTGTGTGTGTGTGTGTGTGTGTGTGTGTGTGTGTGTGTGTGTGTGTGTGTGTGTATGTATGTGTGTGCGCATCCGTCTGCCTTCATGAGAGCACTGACTGTCCATCTGTCTGTGTGTAGGCTCAAAAATAGTGAATCTCCGCTGCCAAAAACTTGTTCTCGCCAGCCCTCGCTCCTTGAAGAGTGTATGTGAGAGAGTGTGCGTGCGTGTGTGTGAGGCGGAAAAGCGTTGTGTTCTTGAAGATTCATGTTTAACTCGTGGAATGAATCAGTGTTTTGTGCCTCTTATAGCAGACAAAGCCCCCCATAGAGAGGTTTAGAAAGAGAGAAGGAGCAAGAAAGAGGAAAAAATAGCCTGAGCGAGGCGGATTGAGGGAGAGTGTGGAATGTTAGAGGCAATTTGACACAGGAAGTGGGTCCTTCTCACTCTCCTGGAGGACAAAGTCCCCCCTCACACACACACACACACACACACACACACACACACACACACACACACACACACACACACACACACACACACACACACACACACACACACACACACACACACACACACACACACACACACACACACACAAGCTGGCAGGTAGAAAACACTCTGGTGGTAGCGGTATTTCAGGTGTGTGTGTGTGTGTGAGAGAGAGAGGATGGGTGGGTGTGTGGGGGTCACCTCCCAGTGGATTCAGGAAATGAAAGAGATCACGGTTCATATCCGGTGTTACATTCAGAAAAAGCGACGTCTGGAGGGGAGAACGGACAGAAAACAGGAGAATAATGATAGCTTTCAGTGAGAAAAACAACCCCCCCCCCCCCCCCCCCCCCCCCCCTTCCTCTCTTCATCTCCTCCCTTCAGCTATTTGTGTGTGTGTGTGTTGGATGTGTACACACACTGCTCACTCATATCTGAAAGTAATTTCTTATCACATGGGCCTTGGTTGGCAGATGCGCCACATTTGACTGAAAATTAGTTTTTCTTTCTCGTGGATAAAGTTTTAGTGTCTGATTCAACTCAGAAGGAACGGATTTCCCATTTCCCATTAGACTGATAACAGATTGTGGGGACGGAGAAACTTGCTTTCACAATACCTGTTATTTCAGTGTGTGCTCCCTCTGAGGCCAAACGAACAATGAGAGCTCAGAATTTGCAATAAAGAAAAAAAAAGTTTTATTAGCTAACGAGAAACTCTGTATAGAAAACGTTCTTGGTTGGAGTGAGGATTAAACAGAGGCCTTCATTTTTGGCCCCCAGAGTTTGATTTTCAGAAGTTGTGAGTCTTCAACTGACAATGAAAGAAAAAAAGGTGTTTCTTTAGATATACATTCACACCAATCTAGCAAATAACTCAACAAAATCTTTTACACATTCCTGAGTAGAGTCTGCAGCTCTTCCTGTCATTACTGATTGTGTGGGGCCTCAACAGCCTCCACTATCAGAGGGTTTAGGGCCTCAGAGCCGAAAACATCAACAGAGCTCTCGTTGGCTCTCATAAAGCTCATGGTGACAAAATAAAGGCGACTCGGATGGATATCGACATTTTCTTTGCCTCCTCTCTTCTCCCTGGATTTTGATAGCTGAACAGTCTATGAAAGATTTCCAGTGAGTAAATCAAACTGAAAGTCTCTGCTAGACACTAGACAGTACACCCGTTTTTCCAATTTATAAAATATGATTAATCCACGTGTGTGTTTTTCTGTCTTCAGGATTATATTATTGTAGTTCATTAACTAAGGGAGCTGTGGCTCATCTACAGATGGTTGAAAATGCTCCAACCCAGGCAGCACATTACTCTAGTCCAGTCTCGCTTTTGTTGCGAGTAGAGTTAGAGTTTAAAATTCAGCGTAAAATTTATTTTACGGAGTTACTCTCCATCATGCGCTACGTGTTGAAGCTTACCGAGAACATTCAAGTGTCAGCTGGATGTTCCCAGAGCTCGGATTAAAATGGAGACCCGACATTAAATGCCTTTTCCCTTTAAACTTTGAAAACAGTTGACTTCTCTCCATCAGACCATCCATTTAACTTGAAATATTTAACTACACTAGCAGCAGATTGATGAGTTACTGACTTCTCACTGAACATTTCACTTTGTCCAATATTTTACATTAAAAAAAAGCTTATTTTATTTATTCCCTCACGTTTCTTAACTGGTGTTTTGCCTTTTAAACGTTATTTCATTGTTGTTAATTATATTTTATTGTCCATTACTATCCTCCCTTGTTGTTATTTCACACTTAGAGCTAATATAATCGCGCCAATGCCACATAAATACATGTTATTTACTTGCACCCAGGCTGAGCTCTGTCTAATCACTGTGAAATCTCAGTCACGGTTCAGAAAGTACCTTCTTCAATCCTTTGGCTCCACACAACGTTGTGAAACACTAAACTTTCCCGAGGAATGTATTCAAGTCATCCCACGTATGTGAAAGAATGCAGTTATTGCCTGAATTCATCCAGCTGGAAACTTTCGGCTCCTCGCATCATGACCAGCAACCTGCAGTGGACAGTGTGGACATGTGCTAGCTCACATACATGCACTGATGCACATTAACATTAACTTCCTGATTAGCTTTACACACACACAAACACGCAGATGTACGCTGCACTGGCTGCGTTGGTGAATAGTCGTGGTGTGCGGCAGTTTTGTTGATTCAGTGAGTCAGAGGGAGACGGGGAATGCTGGAGGTGTTTTTTAGGTAGGTCAAAACAGGCTGGAAACACAGCTCGAGTAGATACTAAACACACAGTCTCCCTTGCAGTAATTGGGCAGCACTGCACAGACATATTCACATACATATCCTCTGGAGAGGGAGGTTAGATGAATATAGAGACAACAGGAGGGAGGGAGAGGAGACGAGTGGAAAAAAGGGAGGTGTACAGACCACAAGATAATGAGAAAGAGGGAAGAAGGAGTGGAGGATGGAAAAAGAGTTAAGGTAATGGTGAGATGGGGATGCTAGATGAGAGAGAAGGATGTAAAGAGCTCTGAGTGATCAAATGAGGACGGGAAAAGAGGCGGTAGAGTCCAGAAACTGAGGGAAAGGAAAGGGACCAGGAGTGGAAGAAGGATGGAGTGTGAGGCGAGGGGAAAGAAGGAAGGAGAAGATGGGGGATCTCGGGACACAGAGACGGAACGATGGATGGAAGGAAGAAAGGGGAAATGAGGGCTGGATGACAGCGAGGGGATGGAGCGAGGCCAGAAAGATGGAGATGAAGGGATGGTAACGGAGCCAGGATGGAGGGATGTCGAGAAAGAGAGAGAAAGAGGGTGGGGGAGGGAGGCACACACTGCTCACTCCCAGGAGACTGTGCTCTACCTGCTCTCCGTGGCCGTCGCCATGACAACCAGCATGGCTGCCGCTGTCACGGCTTTATTGCCCCTCTCCGTTCCCTCCCCTCCCTTCTCTCTTCCTCTTTTTCATTCTGTTGCTCATTGTTTTTTTTGTTTTTTTTACCTTCTGTTGCTTCTCTCATTCACAGCTTTTCATATCTCATTCTCTCATTCAACTCTTTTCTCTTTTTTTCCCCTCACCTTTGTTTTTTTCTTTCTTTACTCTTCTCCCCCTCCTCTGCCTTTTTTCCTCCTCTTCTTCCTCCAATCCCTCTTCTCCTCTCTTGCCCATCTGTTCCACTACAATAAATTAAAAACTAGAGCCGCAGTTGTGTCTCACTTTTACAGTAGTGTGTGTGTGTGTATGTATGTGTGGGTGTGTGTGTGTGTGTGCGTGTGTGTGTGTGTGTGTGCTTGTGCTATTACAGGACTTTAAATTAGAGAGCATAAACGCAGTGCCGGCTCAAAAAACCACAAAGCATTCTGGGATCTCTGTGTGTTAGAGCCTACGCTATAAATAAAACCCCCAGAAACAGGGCGCCTCCTTCCCACTAACAAACCTGTGTGTGTGTGTGTGTGTGTGTGTGTGTGTGTGTCTGTGTGTGTGTGTGTGTGTGTGTGTGTGTGTGTGTGTGTGTGTGTGTGTGTTTGACAGAGTGAAAATCACAGATGCCTTCCACCAGCATATTAATGCTGCTGAGAAGGATTTGAATGCTATTATCAGTTTTACTCATATTATCAGTGTGTGCGTTTGTTCGAGAGCAAGTACGTGTGTCCCTGCATCTCTTCTTACGCGTCTCCGTAACGACGGGATAATTATGTTAATGAAGGGCCGGATGGGCGGGGTCACGCAGAGCTGAAGCACACTGTGGTCCAACGGGACTGCTGGAATGTGTAGTTCTTGGCAGGTGGCTGATAAGAGCAGGCTGAGACTGCGATAAGGCCGGCCTTCACACTCCCGACTGGACCCTGTGTGTCATCGCTCAGAGTATGGCCTCCATCTGACCCCCAACACACGCCTCCCTCCATCTCCTTCTCCATCTGTTGGCCTGTTTGTTTGTCTAATTGGAATCATCATTGCAGCTATTTTACATTTGCAAATTTTTGTCTCTGGAAACAAGAAGTTTGACAAACTAATTTCCAAGTTGAGGTCCGGTTTCTAACTTTTCTGGAGCTTTCAACAGGGTCTTCTTCGGGCAGGGTTCATTCTGGTGTCACGGAGGTGGACCAGTTAACATGTGAGCTCAGTGCCTGAGATGGCATGTCAACAGATACATGTCCATGACAACTTAGCAAACTGGTAGTAAGGCGACTTTGAGTTTGGATCATTTTATCAAAGAAGATTAATCAGCAACAATTTTGATAATTGTTTAATAGTTTAACTAATTTCACTCCGTTTCAACTTCTCATTTTTGATGATTTACTGTTTTCTTAGTTTTTTTCTTTTTTGAATCTTCATAATTTTTTTAAACTATTTTTCACATTTTATAGAATAACTGTCTGAAACCAAGCCTCACTCACTACTCCCTGTATAATAGACACTCAAAGAGCAGTAAATTCAAATTTGGACACTTACTCATCATGTTTGTTGTGGCTCACTGTCAGATGTAGAATCACACAGCTGGCGTTTACAGCTATAAAATGTGACTCATTGCAGAAAGTAGCATTATTACTTTTTCGCTTCACTGTGAAACTTTTGAGGCTGCTACACAGTGAAGAAATAACATACTCATGATTCAATTGATTGTAGACAAATTGATTAAGCAATTTATCAGAAAACCAAAAACGTTATTAATGCGAGCAATGAAAATAATCATCAGTTGCAGCTACAATTTCCTCCAAAAAACTTTAGACTCACTTTTGTATTGATTTAGCCCAAAAAAAATGGCAATATGTATAATCAACTATGCTGTCTTCCTAGAGTGTAGCAAAAAAGTATAAATCTTTGAAACAACACTGTATATTAAACTCCTGTTGGCCATAAATGATATCAGAGCTCCTCTGCTTTCCATGCTCTTTGCAAGGAACATGTTTCCTTGGCTTCTTCTCATTGATAAGAGACATTTATGATTTGCTCCGACTGGATATCGTATCACTCACCTCTGGGAGCACCCAGCTGTGAAAATGGCCACTATGCCCCCTCAAAGCGCTGTAAGTTTGTCTGCACGTAATAGTGATAGAGAGAGAGCTTGTAAACGAAAACTCAGTGGAGGTTAGAGAGAGCGTCATCTCAGGGGAACATCTTTAAGACCATGCAAGAAGACTTAAAGATCAAGTAAAATGGGGATGAGTTTTATATCAGCCTGAAAATCTGAATGGCTCATAGTAGACTGATGCAATCATTTGTCATCTAACAGGATTCATGTCTTTTAGAGTGCTGAAGGTTGCAGAGAAATGCGCTCAGGTCAGCACCAGAAGGAGAAAAGTTCAATAAAAAAAAGACAGATTTAACACGCAAGATTGGCTATTCGTTTTTGACACTCAATTTGTCATCGCCTCATATTTTTTTGTCTTTAATCTGTCAGCTACAGCGTCTATTTTCCAACTATCTTCATCTTTTTCTTTGATAACAAAGACATTTTGTCACTTTTAATTTACAGATGTCTACTTTTTTTGCATGTTTTTCATTAAGGAGGATAAAGAATTAATCACTCCTTTCATTTTTAGAGATTAATTTAACCTTATCTGTGTTGTTTTTATCAAGATTAAAAAAAAAGTTTTTTGATGCTAATATTTAATCACAATTTCATTAGCATTAATGCGCAGAGCTTCAGTTTCTGTGTGAGTGGGTGACAGACTTGTTTGCATACTGCTGTGTGTGTGTGTGTGTGTGGTTGGGGGGAGTAGAGGGGGGTGTCTGTCATAGGCTACTTTCGAGGACAAATTTCAGACTTAAGACCAGTTAATTGGGAACGACTTGTCCAATTGGGGACAAAAGCCGTGTCCCCAATTTGTAAAACGCTGCTTTTTGGGTCAGTGGTTAAGGTTTGGGTTTGGGTAAGTCTCCAGGAAATTAATGTAAGTCTATGTAATGTCCACAAAAGTGACCTAGGGCAAAGAGTGTATATGTGTGTGTGTTTCAGTGAAAGAGATTGACTTGTTTGTTGACTGGTGTATGTGTGTGTGTGTGTGTGTGTGTGTGTGTGTGTGTGTGTGTGTGTGTGTGTGTGCTTAATTGGTCACAGGGTTATAGGACGAACACAGGAAGTATAGTGTTTATGGATCCGGCCTTCAAGCTTCAAATCCAGAGAGCTTCCTGAGCAGTGTTCAAAGGGGGATTTTATATAGGTGTGTGTTTTTACATGTGCGCCTGTGTTTACATGTGAGATGAAGGAAGAGAAGGCGAAGAGGGAGCACAGGGAGGCTGTCTGTGCGAACGAGAGCGAGGAAATACTGTGTGCGAGAGGCATGTGACTGTATACGTGTGTGTTTGAATTATTTAGCCAACGTCCCGACAGAGGAGTGAACGAGGTCAGGAGCTCATTGTTGCAACGTTTTTCCTCTCTCCATCCATCCATCCATCTCCACAGCCCCCCCAACCCGCCAACCCTTGTCGTCGTTCTCCTTCTTTCTCCTCCTCCTCCTCCTCCTCCAGCCCCGCAGAGCTCCTCATTTATACTGCCTGTCTTAATAAACAGGAACTTAGTAACAAAAGGCTTCCCACATGTTACTCACGTCCCCTCAATTATTGGCAAGCCATGAGGGAAGAACATCGATCCAATTAAATACAGACACTGAAACCCGCTGTGTGGTGTGTGTGAGTGTGTGTGTGTGTGTGTGTGTGTGTGTGTGTGTGTGTGTGTGTGTGTGTGTACAAGTAGGCATGTGTAGACCCTCTCAAGTAAACCTTTGAACCCCAGTGCTTTAAAGGGCTCTTTCAAAGGCATTTGCAGTTTCAACAAGCCACCGAAGCTAATGAGCTATGTGTGTGTGTGTGTGTGTGTGTGTGTGTGTGTGTGTGTGTGTGTGTGTGTGTGTGTGTGTGTGTGGTTGGGGAGGGTTGGGATCTGTAATATTGCTTAGAGGGTTGCAGCAGGTTCTCTTTCCCATTATGGCCTTTCTCTTAACACCTCCATGCACACACACATATTCGAACACACACACACACACACACAAATACACACACACACACACACACACACACAAACACACCTTTGCGGCAGCAGGTGATTCATTCTTAATCTTTCATTCCAACAGTTGTGGATTAGCCCTAATCTTGGCCACCAGAGACACAGGTCTAAAAGGCTGACTGACACCCTGACTCTATGTGTGTGTATGTGTTTATCAGAGTGTGTGTCCTCAAGTGTATTGTGTGTGTGTGTGATATGATAATTGTTTCCCTTGTTGGACTGATAGGGGGTATCTGTGTGACAGGACATGATATGAATGAGGCAGATACACATGATAGATTGACAGGTCACACAAACAGGTCACACAAACACTGAAACATGATACACCGCAGGAGGAAGAGGAGGAGGAAGCACTGACAGAGGAGAAGCAGGACTTCTTTTGACACTATTTATTGTTTTGACAAATTGAAGTAGTTGATCTATAGTTTGCTTTAGGGCTGCGACTAATGAGTATTTTCATAGTCAATTAAGCTGATGATTATTTTTTCAATGAATCAATGAATTTCAATGTTATCAATGTCTAAAACCAACAAAATAAGGAATCAAATATATGAAAACACCTGATTAAAGAATAGGATAGATACAATCAGATATTTGATGGCAACTTTCAGTATTTAACAGTTTTCAAAACTCAATAGATGCATTTTGGCCGGTACAGAAGAGGCGTTGAGGCCTAGTTTCAAAATGATTAAACGAGATGAACAGGGTGAAAAAATGCTTGCGTTCTTGCAGTGTTCTCTCTTGATACGTGATGCTACTACTTATTGGTACTAACACTTTTCTCTTAGTTGGGGAAAAGTATTGAAGTTTAGGTAGTCCCGCAATACCAGCCTACGGATCGTCTGGGGATTTCTAATTGCACAGTATTTGCTTGAACAGCAGCCACTTACAAACCTTGATAGCTGGGATATTGTGCTCAGTCTCTAATTGAGCAAAACATTTAGAGACTGGCCTGTAATAAGATTTGGGTTGCATATACCATAACATGACTGCCCCCATTTTGATTCTGGCCAAAGACCTTTGTTCTCCCTTCATATCCTGTCATGTCTTACTGTTTACTTTCAAGTACAGACATAAAATACCCCCACAAACTTCACCAGGCTTCCTGTGACACATAGAAGTTAGTTCAGTTTAGTTATTTCTGAACAGAAATCGTATCCTAGCAGCACTTTGGTACTTTTGTTGGTAAAACTGGACAAAGCAGAAAGGTGTGGCGACAGGTTTGAACGTGATTACATCTTGTGTCGAGATTGAAGGAGTGGAGATTTGAAGAGAATGAAAGGGGAATGAGGTCAGAGGCAATCACAGACAAAAGTGATATAAAAGGAGGGGTGGCGGCTCAGGATGGGGAAAAAAAGCAGATTGGAGAAAAGAACAAAATGCTGCCGACGGAAAGGAAAAGGAAGAGGAGACAGAGAACAGAATTTGTTAATATGTGGCAGTGGTAAAAAGGATGTGAGGAGCTCATCAGAAAATAGTAGGAGGAATGAACGGGGAGGGACTGGCTTTAGGTAAAGCAAAATGATAAAAGAGCAAAGGAGCTGACGAGGGGGAAAAAAAGAGAAAATGAAAGGGAGATGGATGGGGTGGATTGGTAGCAGCAGCAGAGAGAGAGAGAGAGAGAGAGAGAGAGAGAGAGAGAGAGAGAGAGAGACACGTGGTGGTTAACGCAGGCCTGTAAAGAGCTTAGGACAGCTGAGACGGATTGAATGGAGAGAACAACCTGGACAGGATTACACACAGGCAGAAGAGAGAGGAAGGCTGTAAGAGCAAGATCGTATCATAACCCATATATTTCCCTGTCCTCCACTAACACTTTTCCACTCGTTTACACCGACGCTGACCATTTCCACCACTCGCAAGCCCCACAATCACTCTTTGATTAAACGAGGCCTCTACTACCAACGAATTAACGATCACCGATTGTTACACTGAGCCCTAATCTCCATTAGACAATCATTCTCGAGCCATTAGTTACTTAAATATACCTCCTAATTAATTAGTCAGTGAGTAATGTTGCCTGCGGAGGGATGAAGCTATCTTTAACCATACCGTTAAAGAACAGTCAGAGATGAATGAACGTTTTCTCACCTGAAGAGAGAGAGAGAATAATATTTATTTTTGAGCTGTGAAATGATCACACTTGTCTGAGCAGTAACAGGGAACTCCTACAAGAGTAATATCTAACACTGTTCTGCACATTTTACCTGTTAATCCTCTATCTGCGTGCTTATGTCTACCTAGAGAATGCATTTGATAGCATTGCTTAATAATCCATGTAGCAGCGTGTTTCCTGATCCATTTAGTTTATAGCTCTTTAAAGGGACAGTTCAACATTTTGGGGAAATAGCTGCTCTGCAGGTGTTTTTGCATCAGTTACGGTGCTGGCTTAGCATTAAGACTGGAAGAAGAGTAAAGTGAGAGAAATATAAAACCAACACCAGTAAAGCAAATTTACATTATGTATCTTGCTTGTTTAACCCGTATAAACAGAATGATAGAGATACAATATATGGTTTTAAAGGAAGTTAGCATGCTGGAAGTTTTGATTAACAAGACTTTATCTATCTATTCACTACTACTACTATGCAGCAACTCAAGTTAAAGAAAACTTGGTTGATGAGCACATTTTGGTGTTGCTCCCCTGTAGAGTCACAATGGTAACAAACCTGGCAAACACACTGTGGCGACAAGACTCTTAATGTTGCATGTGACAGCAAAGGCATATTTCTCCAAAAGTTGAAGTATTCCTTTAAAATGTGACCCTGAGGTGGACTCTTTGAGTTATAAGGAGTGATAATCCTGTCCTGGATGATTTCATTTGAACATTTTAAAGAGTGAAGATCGAAATGAATAAAACGACTTTGAAGAGTGAAGAGTCTAGTATGGTGTCTTTTCGATCTTTTTAACTTTTTACCTTTCATTATTCCACTTGCAGGAGACTTGCACCATGTAAAAACACTAGGGACTGCTAGTACTATAAAAGGTTGCATAACATTGATCATATAACATCTGAATTGAGAGATTATACACTGTCTTTTTGGTCATTTTCAAAAAGAATGCCACGTCATACAATGTATAAAAAGTACCTGTTGAAGATGGCTCTAGATAGATAGATAGATAGATGGATAGATAGATAGATAGATAGATAGATAGATAGATAGATAGATAGATAGATAGATAGATAGATAGATAGATAGATAGATAGATAGATAGATAGATAGATAGATAGATAGATAGATAGATAGATAGATAGATAGATAGATAGATAGATTGATAGATAGATTGTTAGAGGATCTGTTAAACTCTTGCATACATCTGCATGTCCTCTGAGGCAACACAATCAGGATAAAGAAAATGTCCCGTACCAGATTCTCATGTTGGCTCATGATTCACTCAAGTCTTCTGACATTGATTTGTTAGAGTTAATCATTATCTCATGATAAATATCTGATTAGGTCACAAGCATTCAGTCTGCGCAGCCCATTAAGACGGACCATATGCTGCTCGCGCCTTATCTCGAGTTCAGCCTGCTGCCAGATCTCGCAACCTGTGTAATTAGTGTTCGATATCAAGGGCTGTTATGATACATGAAAAATCAATCAGTTATCTGGCTGTGCTGACAGTCCCTTGCCTGCAGTCATTGGCTGCTGGAGCGACCTGAAAACTGCTCCAAGGGATGCGGTTGGGTGCCATTTTGCCAAAGTCAGTCAACCAATGGGAGTGAGCCAAGATAGCGTAGCAAGGTCAGCTGCCCAGGATGCCCCTGGAGCAGCAATTTGTTTACCTCCTCTTTGTCTTTGTATGTGTGTGTGTGTGTGTGAAGAGAGGTATGGCATGATAATAATACGCATCATGCCCTGTGCATATACACACACACGCACACACTCACAAAGGTGCATCTTTCCATTCCAGATTGAATTACACAGGGCTGATTGGATTTTTCTCCCCTGCATCAAAGACAAAAACACTCATTTCTGCTTCTCCAACCCCAACACAACCACCCACCCACCTACCCCGCCTTTGGGTCCATCCATCCTATCATGCCAACCCCCCCCCCCCCCCCCCCCCCCAAGTATTCTCCATTTGTATCTCTCCCTCTCCAAAATTCTGCCTTTTATGCATCGATTTTCCCCCCTCTCCCTGTTGTTTCTTCCTCGGGGTCTGTAAAGTCGCATGACTGTCTTTAGCCTGATTGCACAAGCTGTAATTATATGAACACACGCGCAGATAAAGAAGCCTTGTGATTCACATCACTGTATATGGGCAGAAATGTGATTCTCATCATCGTCTGCGTGCATTTTTCTTGTGTAAGTGTGTATGTGTTGAGGTTTTTTCCGATTTGGGGCTGAGAAGAGACCGTTGATTACCGTTTCTGAGTGTACTCTGAGTGCCCCTCTTTCTCGGCTACACAAAGGCATCATGGTCCACGGGGTGCTCTCTCTCACACGCAGCCACATTTCTGAGCCCTTTTGAAAAGTTCCTTAGAAACACGAGAAAAGTTCCAGCCACAGGCGCCACGCCCTCCCACTGGCCCTGCAGAAATAGGCCCATTGAGCCAGGCTATAATCACACACACATACACACATACACACATGCACACATATAAATCCGCATTCAGCCTCGCTCCTTCTCCTCTCTCCAGCACTTCATAGAAGCAGCGACAAAAATGCAGTCATTGACCCACCAGCCAACCAGTAGCATTCACTACTCGCTGCAACATTTTACCAACCGAACATCAATATGCTCACCAACACACATACATACACACATACACACACACACACTGGCACTCCCTAAACACCATGAACAAAACTTCTAATACACACACACACACACACACTGACGCTCATGAGCACACACATACACAGCATATTGTGGAGTGTGGGAGCAGCAGTTGTGTCAGACTCTCAAGGCATTTCTGGCAGCAGGATAGTGACACACACTCACTCACTCGCTCACTCAGAGATGCATGTTTCATAAGGTCATTTATAATAGAGGAGGATTCCATGCAGAGAGGCCTCGTGTGTGTGTGTGTCCGTGTGTGTTTCTGTATATACGTGTGTGTGTGTGAGGTAGCCTTGACATGTGGTCTTTAATCCTGTTGGATTGCCAGATTAGTGTAACAGCTGGGTCCTACATACAGATATACATCTTTCTGCCTCTCTGTCGCTGTTTCAACCCTCCTCCCATCATACTGCTCCTCTATGCTCTGCCAAGAGACGAGTGGATCTATGCATTAGTGTGTCTGTGTGTGTGTGTAACTACGTGTATGTGTGTGGTGGTCTCACAGCTCCAGTCCATTACACGGTTTCAAGCCAGTTGATGTGTCACTACACAGTCATGTGACCCCTACAGAGTGTGCGGCTTCAGTGTCAGCTGCTCGTTTTGTCACAGGCGCCGAGACTTTACAGGTTAAACACACTTAGGGCCTGAATTGCTGCTCTTTCAGTGCTGACCAGCTGATCATGCTCACTTCAAGCACGAAACAGTATATATTAAGTCTTTTAAAAAATATTTGATCGATTAATGTATCCTCCATGTAACAGCGCATACAACAACAGAGAAAAATATACATTAACGTAAGTATTTAACAGTATAGTAGATAAAGCCTGTTCAGACATTTCAATATCATTGTATTGCTGTGGGCCTTAGTTATTAAAATACATAGTTTAATGGAGTTTAATAAAGTTTGGTTCAGTCAATGTAATTTTGCAGAAACGCAGCAACAGTTGAAGTCAATTTACAGTAAGTCTGAGTGAAAATTAAGTTGAAGTGCCCATCTTAGTATAGATGATAAATTTAGTTGAACGAATGAATTAGCCCCGGCTCAAAAATATGAACAAAATAATATCAGTTAAAATTTCATTGAACTATAAGCACTGAAAGCAGTTGTGGAGTAAACTTAACAGTGGAAGTTGTGGAAGTGTTAGTTGAAGTATAAGGGTTAAAAGGAGAAATGTCGTTGTCTTTTTTCCTCTTCTTCCATTTGATGCAGCTCCTCTCTGTGTTCGCCCTGTTGGAATAAATACAATTGGCCATCAAAGTGAACTGACTCATAATAGTCCTCACAATTGTACATGGGATTATCCCTAACAGCATTTAGTTTTTTGATTTTCCTTAGAGTACAGTAACCGTACATGTAAACAAATGGATGAATAGACACTGTGATTTAGTCAGCCAGCAAGCTGCCCTGGATATACCGTAGGGCTCTATGCAGTTAGCCACAGACAAGAGACAAATGTTTAAAATGATTCACACAGAAATCATGTTTATTAGGAAAATTGTATGTCTGTTTTAGTGAGTCCTGAGCTGTTGAGAGCAAAGTTAGCAAGACTCACAGAGCTACAGCAGCCACATTTATGGGAAATACATCCGGTTGAAATGAACCACAAATTCCCTTTTAAGCTCAAGAGACGACACATCAATATAAAGTAAAGATGAAGAGGCAGTTTGAAGAGTCAGTTAACATATAAGTGGTAAAAATAGATGAAATTTCAGTTCACATGGAAGCACTGAGGACAGTTCAAATGTCAGTTGAAGTGCGAGATCTGAAAGTAGTTGATCTGTCCGTCGAAAAATAAAAAATTTGTTCAGCTGCCTCATTGTCAGTGTTATCGGTGAAAGCCTATGAAAGGTCAGTGAAAATGTAGGAGTAGTGGACAAAAGGAAAAAATGTTTATGTTGTCCGAATAGAAAAAGGTCAAAATGTCTGCTTGTACATGCATTGTACATTTTTAGAAATTATCCATTTAAATGTGAAGTTCAATTTGAACACTCTTAACTTCATAATCCAATGTATGAAAGAGAATGCAGACTACACAACTTATTGCTATAAATGGATTTAAATTTGGGGCTATTGCTTTGTACTCATATATGAGATAAATGTTGAAAGTCTGTGTTCATGAAGATGGATTAAAATTACCTTTCAGTGATCCAGATGCCTGATTTTTCTCCACCGTGCACCTGTTCTGTCCTTGCAGCTCTTGGACCAAACCATAAACCATTCACTGTACCATATACCATATTTAGCAAATGCATGACTCTCCATAAGGGCATTCATCACTTAGATCATCTTTGTCCCTATACCTCAGTGGAGAGAGATAATATTAGAAAGTAATATTAGTGCTCGTATGCTTTTCAGCTGTGGTTTCGGTGCAGCTCCGAGAGAGCTTTAGGGCTAGAGCGAGCTGGAATAACAAACTGGAGCCAATGTAATGCCATCCTCCCACAGGTTTTGTACAGGGGAATTAATACAGCCAATGTGGCTGTGATTTGGATCAGCCATGGTAGTGCTATCAGGAACCTGATCAGCAGAAAGGACTAAAAATAGTGGCAGCAGAAAAATTGTTTCACTCATTTCCTGGCTGTTGTACATGAACATGTTTACAGTTTTCGCTCGGTGATTCACATTCATTGGTCACAGGGAGCAGCCATGTGTGAAAAGCTGAGACAAACATGCAGGAAGAGATCAGAATGTGTTTGGCTGGGGACTAAATTGGCGTTTTTTTTACCTTCCCACTCAGTGTTACATGCAGCATCATGTCCACCAGGACCTTTCTGGTGCTGAATAGCAGTTTTAGACTATTACTTATTTAAAATGACACAAGCAGCTATGAATGTCAAACTTAAGTTTTGTTGTAAACCCCAGATTAGTGTGAAATATTGACACCTAACACGTTTTCTCTTAATCCCTGTGTAGTCTGATTTTATCCAAGACATCCAGAACCACCTCCTATTTTTTAAACAGCTAATCAGGGTAAAATTGCTCAGTGGGTGCCTTCTCCCAAACACACAAGTGATGCCTGCTTATGACCCCCTGCTGCAGCTGTTACTGTTAATAATCTCTTGACAGTAAGTGATAATTTGACTTAAAATTACTAAAACAATTTGAGCTATTTAACTTGGCATACTGCCAAAAGCAGGCCTGGCAGCTGAAATGATTACTTCACAGGAGGAGACATTCATCACACACATTACAAGTTATGACAATAAATGTGTTTGCATGGAAAGTAGTTGGGAAATCATTTTGCTGGCTGCTGAGTGGTTTTAACCTACAGGATGAGGGTTTTGGCATAAGGTGGGGCATCAAAGCATAAACAGTGAGCCGGGAGGAAAAGTTTTAAAATAGGGGGGGCCAATTAAACACTCTAACAAAATGAAAGCATTACTGCACTGGTTCAGAAAGTGGTTCATTGGTAAGTTCAGTCTCACATAGGGATGTCCACATCATGTTTTTTGACTCTGATCCTAATATTAAGTATTTCCTGTGCTGAATCTGATATATCAATGCACTTCCCCTAATACAGCTGCACAGAGCATACTGAGGCTACATGAAGTCTATATTAAACCTAGTGAAGCAGTTTGAATATATTTAACAACAGAATCATCACAGGTTTTCTTTGATGGTTTGCTATGATACGTAGTATTGAATGCATTAGCATGTTGTATGATTTCTGTTTGGAGGAGTGTCGGTGTGCATCTGCAAAAATTTGGAGGGGATTTAATCAGACTTTCTTCATCCCAAGCATCAACAAAATAGTTTCAACCATAAAAAAAACTTTAGAGTTAGAATTAACTTGCGAAAAACACCACTGAGAAACATGCAAAACAGCCGCCAACACCATGAGGAGGTAGACTGAGACCTAGATAGACTGAGATGGGATTACTTTGACCCCTTTGGCTGTAGCGTGCAGGTGTTAGGTGTTTTTCGGTTCACAGCAGTGCCCCTTACGTCACCGCTACAAAGATCCTGTCTCGACATTCGACCGTCTGTTTGTGTGTGTTAGAAGGTGTCACTGTGTGTGTGAGCAGTGTGATCGTGCAGAAGCTTTCTGTGTTAATCTCTGCTGAAGGTGGCAGGTGTCTTAACCGGGCTGTCACCTGGTAACCCACTCACACACCAACACACACACACACACACACACACACACACACACACACACACACACACACACACACACACACACACACACACACACACACACACACACACACACACATACACACTGCCTTCCCTCTATCTCTCACATCTCCTTGTCTGACTGTTAAGTGCGTTAACGTCCAGCTTGGCGGCTGTCCAACTTGCCCAGCTGGTGAGAGAGGAAGAGCAGGGCGGTGAGTGGTCATGAGGCGGAAAAGCAAAAGATGGAGGGAGATTAGAGGTCACTGCTGACAGGGTCGGGGATCCACGCCGGAAAGAAAGATGGGTGTGGAACAAACACTAAACAGGCTGCAGTTTTTCCTGCAGGCGCACAAGTAGTTTTTAGGGTATGTGCCAATCAGTCTGACCCATTCCAAGTGAGTTATCAACAGTCCACTTCTGTCAGAGAGCAGCGTGGCTCAACCTCTCCAACTCTTATCAGTGTGGGTCAGACAGCTCCAGAAAGGAGCAGAGACACAGACGACAGTGAATCAGCAGCCACTTTACGAGGCATGAGCACTCCACCTACGGTGAATTACGCAGCAGGGAGGATAGAAATGTGGCCCATAAAGATCATTTTACCTCTTCCTGGCTCTCCAATTTCTGCCAGATGATTATTGTGTTTTAGCCAGGACTATCGTGCTGTATTCATGTGTAAACCTGCACTTTAGTTGAGTCAGGACACCAACGTCAAGGGTTCAGTCATTCATTGCATCGAACAATACAAATTCAGTTTGGAGATGTGTCCCTGAACAAGCCTGACACACAGTGTCCATGAACAGAGCTTGAAACACACAATATTAATGTGTTAAAAGCAACATTTACAATTTTGTGGGGCGAGAACAGCAACTGGGGCGAGAACAGCAACAGTTATATTTTGGCATTGAACATAAAATTTGGCATTGAAAACAAAACCTGAACTGTAAAAGGAAACATTGGCATTGAAACAAGTATTGGCACTGAAAAAAGGGCATTAAAAAAATGAATCTTCTACAAGGTGTTATTTGGATAAACTGACCACATATTGGGAATCTACATGGTTACTTTCTCACCTGGAAAAAATATTAAATCTATATAAAGTGACATATTAGCGAAAGTTACAACAGTCTGGCTCAAAATCTCCAACATGGTGCCATCGCTCTTGGACATCTTTGTTGGACTGCAAGGCAAAATGGGTAATGTAGGCTGTTCAGAAGTTTAACACTTCATCGCCAATTTCTGGCATAGTGTTCACGTGATCGTGCATGGAGCGCACGTGAACAGTTAATGGCAGGATGCTCTGAACTAATCAAGAGACCTCTGCGGCACTGAAAGAAGTATCTCGCGTGAGCCGATGAAGAGGGAGTTTTGGATTTTATTTGTTCATAACAGCAGCTTGGACTCTATTTAACCTGCAGCTGTGTTTTTCTGGACTTTTGCTTGTATTTTGGTTGATTTGCTCCATCTTGTGCGTCCATGAGAGTTAACCACACACAGACAATACCAAGAAGAGTTTATGCATCAATAAATGAGGGGCATCTCAATGAGAGTGTGTTAACTGGATTCATTAACCCTTCAACATCATTCCTGTTCTTACCGGACAATCTGTGGAGAGTGCAGATACATTCTTGAAATCAGTGTCTTCTGATTATTCATCTGTTATTAATAGGTCTCAAGTTTGGTATTCAGTAAGCTAGCACCTATTTTATATAGGCTCAGCAAAGGCCCTTTTTTCTAGGCCAAGATGGTGACAGAAAGCTGAAACTCAAAACCAGTACCACTGAAAAAAAGAAAAAATCTGAAGGTTGACATTGAAAAACATATTGCCATCGAAAACCCCATCCAAATGAAATAAAATAAGATTGTAATTCTTAAATGTCCTTTGTTCAGTGCCAGAACTTGTTTCAGTGCCAATACAGCTTTTTCCAAAACATGTGTTTCAACGCCAATGTTTCTTCTTTCAGTTCAGGTTTTGTTTTCAAGGCCAAATTTTATTCTCAGTGCCAAAATTTAACTGTTGCTGTTCTGGCCCCATAAAATTCACATGCACCCAAATGCTAGGTTAGTTAAATTTCTGAAGGCTGAGCTCAACGACTGTGTATGAACGCCAAATGTTTCTATAGACCGCCAAACATTACAGAGACATGCCATCAACATATGATTGGACGGAATATCAAACATGTGCCATACAGTTTGTAAAGCAGCTTCCGTGCACACCGGCAACCAGAAAAACACATAATAAGGTTTCATTCTTTCTGACTTTTTCTTCAGTTTGGCTTATTTCTATTTCGGGTGGTGAAATTGCTCACAACTCATTGACATAAACAACCTGTGACACCAGCATTTTGAGGGCTTACGGATCAAAAAGGTCGGGAACCACTGGTGGTGGCATTTAGCATTTGCATTTTAAGATGCAAATGATGTAATGCCTCCAGATCTTTTGAGAAGATGAGAAATTGATTTGCTGCATTCCTAAATGAAAAAACAATACAGTGGATGACCTCAGTATCCTTAGCTGTATTTCAGGCCATGCTTCTCCCTCAACTCCTCTATCAGTCTGTCAGTTTATTGCCTCAGTAAACAGGGGGGGACAGATAGAGAAGTGGGAATCACAGATGGTGCCAGTATTCAAATTATTTTTCGCAGTTTCAGAGCTCAGAGATGCCGCAGCGGCTGAGAACATTCGCTCAGATAAAATCTCATATATTAAAAAGCACAATTAACGATTACTTTTCTAAAGCAGAGCGGCGTTGCGTCTAATGTATCGAGAGCTTTATATACTTGTGTGTGCGTGTATGCATTGTGTGCGTGTGTTTGCCAGGGACTGTGCAGCAGCAGCAGCAGCAGCAGCAGCAGCAGCAGCAGCAGCCTCTCGGGTTACTGAGGAATGCATTTGAAGTCAATCACAATGAAGCTCTCTATCTGCCTAGCTAGCCAGAAGGGGATCTCCTCTGAGCTGAGCAGGACCAGCTAGAAAATCAACAAAAAAAGTCATCTTTGTGTCGCACACATCTCGGCTAATCTTCCACCAGCACTGTGTGTGTGTTTGTGCATGTGAATTAGTGTGTCTATATAACTACCTCTATCTCCCATTGTTATGGCTTCCTGCATCTTAGTGTTAGCTGCTCACATTCATTGTCCCTGCAGACAAAATACACACACATCATGATCTCTTTCCCTTACACACATGCTGCTATTTGTCAGATAACCTTCACCAATGCACCTTCTCGTCGTCAGGTTGCTGCAGTGCTGCCACTTTAATATCACACATTTATAATCTTGCAGTTTTTTTCTCCCCCTACTCTGATCCCAAATTAAAATCTGGAACAAATCAGCTCCTGTGGTATATTAATATCTGTGAATCCACAGTGTTTTTGGCTCAGGTGTAAAATCTGGACTCTGTGTCTGTAAAATGAGCTGATACACATCCAAACCCTCAAAGAGCGGCGGACAGAGTGTATAGGATCAGATGTTTAATGCAAAGCCTGATGTCAGCTTTAGATCAGGTTTCGACCTGAGTCACTGGAAATGTTGCAGCCTCCCTCGGAGGACGCACCTGTACCTGCTTTGTCCGAACATGACACTACCCCAAACTACAACCACCCTATATTTGCCTGCTCTTATGCTTTCTGTCCCTCGATTTGATGTTTTCCCCTTCTCTTTTTACCCAAGTATACATAATTATATCTTCCACGCTCCCAGATTGTTTTAAGAGGACTCCAACTGGCAGTGCTTGTCTTACAATGGCAGGGCTTCATATGTTGCCAAAAACCAGGATTGCATTCACTCCCACAGCTCAGGCAGAATATGGCTGTCATCTTACAGTTGCCTTTTATAACGAATGGGAACAAAATGCAGTGGTGAAGGGAAATTGAGGGCAACGTACAGATGATTTTGGCCCCGGGTTATGCGTGCGGTGGAGGAGAACTCGTTGCGTCTCGCTGTGGTTAGTTAGCTATGTGGCACAGGCAAAAAGTACAGCTGTTTATAGGTCCTGAATCAGAGGCAAAATGCAGAGCTGGCCCTATTCAACTCCGCCAAAATCACATAAAACACACACACACCCACACAGGCAGGGCTGCTGGATGCATACACACACAGGCACCACAAAAAAAACCTCTGATTATACCCACTGAGACACACACACGCTGTAATTAGATATAGTGACGCACTACTGCCCGCCATACCGTGAATTCACACTTATAATATCGGCTCATAAATTTAACATGTTGAGGCACAGAGGGTGATTACATACGACTGTTAAAGGTTAGGATAAACATAGATGATGCACATTTAAACTCATACACCACTTCCAAGGCTGAAAATAGATGAACGGGAGATGATCCTCATCAGCTACAGTGTGTCCGGGAGGTTGTTGTGTGTGTTAAACGTGTGTATAGGGGACTAGTAAAAGGGGCCCCTGGCTCTGGAGCTGCCTTGGGGGTTGGGTGTGTGTTTATTTAAGTGTGTGTGTGTGTTTTGGAGTCACGCTGAATTGAGGGGTCTAGCTTCGAGATAAGAAATGGAGTTTAAGATGAAAGGAAATTGGGGCGAGGACGGGGATACACACGAGACGAGGGGAGGCAGAGAAGGGAAGCGGGGGGCGGGGGGTAGACAGTTTTGATGTTGTTTTTTAAGGTTGTTTATTGGGCGTTACATAACACCTTTGCTTATGTAGTTACAGCCCTTATGTATGTGAGAGACTGTGTGTGTATGTGTGTGTGTGTGTCTGGTAGTCTCTCCCTAGGAGATGGGAATTTCTGTGAAAAGCAAAGGTTGCCCATAGCAACGGCCTTCATTGTAAAACCCTTGGAATTCAGCACACACACACACACGCACACACACACACACACATTCGCACCATGCTCTCGCTGAGATGTCTTTTCAGTACTTTTCGGCACTTTCAGGGTTTGAGATCACCAGACCTTCTCACACACACACACACACTTAACACTCAAAGCGTGAAGCACACACTCTCAGCCATCCACTTTGTGAAGCATATATACTCGGCCTGTCGAGGCTCCAAACAACTTCAAGTCAATTTCATTTCAGGAGGTACATATAGCGTTTCAGCTCTACCTCATGCTGGGATGTGATGGACTGAGATGCTCGGGTTTCTAGATTCCATTATGCTTTTATTGGCTTTTAAAGGCATCAGGTTTCCTCTGTCTGGAGCCGGGGAGGAGCTTCTGTTTCGTGTGTGCACAATTAGCATCACACAGGCTAGCAGGGAGAGCACTCTGCAGGCCCTCCGGATGGGCTTTAGATTTCTGGGGAGATAAGTTTGCTTTGGTCACATTTTCAGCCGTGGATTGACTGTTTTCCAACACCTGGAGCAAAACTGAGCCCTTTGTTATTTGGGGGTTGTTTTTGGCAGCGGAACATTGTACTACTTAATGGGTTCTGAGCTGCATAGGTACAAAATATAAGATGCATTGATGCATGAACAATTTGGATGATTATGTAAAAGTAGCAATACCACTCTGTCAAAATGCCTGAATACAAATGAAAGTACAGAAGTATTAAGCTGCTCTGGTCTATATATTTTTATATAAACAGTAGATCTCATAACGACTTTTTTGTTAAAGGTGACACTTGTAGTGAGGAACCCACAGAAATAATGACCCAACTCTACTGTTCCCCTCAACACTATGCACCTTTCAGTTTGTTGTTTTGGTTTTACAGCCTGTTAATTCAATGTTTTGGTTCAATCTGACCGTTATCAACAATGTTGTATCTGGCAGTAACAGGAAGCTCTAAAAAGCTATAATAAACGTTGTGTACGCTCCTCGACCAGGTGCAAAAGAGCAGATAGACAGAATTAACATCTAACTGGTGAACATAGTGGAACATTAAAGTTATTTTCAGTAGATGGTGGAGAGCAAAACAGAGCTAAAAGGGAGAGGGAATAGTGGATTTACATTCGTCAGGTCAGCAGATGCACAACTTCTAATGCTAATGTTGCTCCATGTCTACTTTATAGCAAATGTTTAATAATTAGTTTGACTTATTAAAAGGTGACAGGATGTCACTGCTGTACAGGGTGCTGCTGCCCGTAAATTTCCAAAAAGCAATTAAGGCAGCTTTAAAGTAGAGTTTTATAATACTATATGTATTATAACATTCTGAATGGGGCCGTTCTACAAAATAAGTAATGTGTAATGAACACTATAATGTGTAAGCAGCATTTTGGAGTAAAAAGTAAAAGACAATCCTAACTGTGTGCTTGAGTAAAGGCGCATAGTTACATCCATCAATGACATAATAGCAGCAGAAAAAACATTTAACATTTAGGATGATATTAATTAAGAGACGCTGTATTTACAGTGCATTATTTATAAATGTGAATTTATTTCGAGTGGCCAAAATGGGTTTTAGTTTAGATATATCTGAATATGAAAGTGTCTGCAGTATAAATTAAATAAATTAAATCTACAAACACAATGACATTACTGCTCATTGAAATCTATCTTAAACCATTCAGTGGTGCGTACTGTAGTTGGAGATGTATCTATGCACTTCAGCACAGGTGGTGTCTCTTAAGTGCAGGCATTTGATAGCGGTATTATTTGACCTTGTGTGATGGGAAAAGCCTCTGAGTGCTAAAGTGTGTGTTTAAACATCACAGTGATGTGGGATTGAGGTCAAGAGAAAGAGATAGCTGAATGAAGAGATAGGAGGGATTGGCCTTAAAGTGACCGGAGGCTGAGGTCATTTAGCTCCTGAACGGTCACACACTAATCCACCTGACCCTGACAGAAGTTGCCAGGCAAACTCATGCTTTCCCCTCACAAATAAACATGAAGTAGGTCTGGATTAAGGTGGAATGATGATGATCAGGGAGGACGCTGTGAAATGACCCGTGACAGACAGTTACAGGCAAATTACAGACCCTCTAAGTGAGGCTGTAAAAGTACAGCAGCAGTTACTCAAAAGAAGTGATATTCTTCCACTCGAAGCCCTCACAGTTTTCAACATAGCTCTGAAATGATTTACCAACAGCAATTCTGATAATACATTAATCATATAAGTAATTCACAAAGCAGAACATTTGCTCATTCAGCTTTTCTAATGTGTGGATTTGCCCTGTTTTGTATCTCTGTAAACTGAACATATTTGGGTTTAAAACGTCTGTTCAGACAAAACTAGACATTTTAAGATGTCACCTTGTGCTCTTGGAAATTGTGATAAGCATTTTAGCCATTCTGGGAATGTAGTAGTGATCCCCTGACTGACGCTATCATGTTTTTTTCATTTGCCCGACACTTTTACATGACAATAATACCTGTAAAACTAGTGATATTCATATCGGCCTCAGCTACTGTGTTTAGTGCAGTTGCTAAGACACAAAATTAAGATGGTGAATGTGGTAAACATTTTACCGGCTTAACATCTTGTTAGTATGTTGGCATTGTCATTGTGCACATGTTAGTGTGCTGGCATTAGCTTAAAGTACACCTGTGCCTAAATACAGCCTCACATAGCTGCGAGCATGGCTGTATACTATTAGTCTTGTTGACTATTTTCTGGCATTTTATCGATATAAATGCTAAAACAAGAAGTAAGTAGCCTAATTGATGTGTTGATATTGACAATTTGACATCTAACTAACAGACATTCTCTTGTTTCAGCTTCTCAAATGTGAAGATTTGTTGCTCTTCTCTGTTTTCTATCAGCGTAAACTGAATCTGGGTTTTGTATTTTTGGCCCGGACAAACAAGACACCACCTTTGGGACTTTGAAATGGCCATCATAGCACTATTTTCTAACATTTTACAGACTAAATGATTCATCATCAGTTCAAAAAGCAATTTACAGATTAATCCATTTAAATAATTGTTACTTGCAGCCTGAGTTCAAAAGTTAACAGCTTCCCTGTGCTGTGCTGCTTTACAAGCTGAGCATCACTAGTAATTGACACGGAGCAGAAACTAAATGAAACCTTAAAGGCTTTGATGTTCCCCTGCCAAAACCCCAGCTTTAGATCATCTCATTAACTATGCGCCTCCATAGAGTCACAGACAGACAGATGTTACCCTGTCCATCATAATGCCTCCTCTCTGCCTGTGTCTCCTCTCAGACAGTAGTGTGCGTGCCTGTGTGTGTATGTAATCTGCCAAAGTGGTTTCTCCATCAAATGAAATGACAAAGGGATGAATAACTCTAATGTCTGACATCTGCGCCTCCCCCTCTGTGTCTCTTACACAGGGACAGACTTGGTCGCCGTCTATCGATGATGAAGGCTCGACGAGAGACGAGTTCTACGACGATGAGGACCTCTACTCAGGCTCCGGCTCTGGCTGTAAGTGTATGTGTGTGTGTGTCTCAGTGTGTGTTTGAGGGCACTCACTCACGCCCTGGTTCTTAAAAGCTCGACAGCTGCTGGGTTTCAATCTGCTGACCCTGAAGCTCCCACACTCTATTCACCGGCCTCTCATGCATGGACGCCACACACACACACACACACACACACAACACACATACAATCACACAATATACAATTTGGCTCAACAGACAGGTTCTGATATATATCTTTTGAGAACACCTTTTAACACAGACACCCTCCTGCAAACAAGCAGTAACTCCGCTAGATCTTATTTACTCTAATCAGATTACAGTCCGTGCAGATTAGATGATCACGCGCACACCAGCAGTTGTTGTGCACCTATCTGTGAGCGTATGTCCGCATTTGAGTGTGCTGGCTGTCTGGTGCGTGTAGGAATTACCTACTTAACGTAAATCACATTGGTGTTATTCAGGCTGATTTTCTGATCTGGCTGTTGGTGCTTCAGCAGGGCTCTCCTTATTAAGCATGACTCATTGAGGGCTGCCCTCGGTTCAGGCTCTGCGCTAGTGGCGAACACGCTCCAAATAAATTACAATTCAGAGCAGGCTGGTGCAGCAGAGGCCCCCCCTGTGGTTGAAACAGCAACCTGGCAAATTGCTTTATCTCAAACCATGATACGGAGCTGTCTGATTCCAAAGGAAAAGGGCTCATTTTCAACAGACGGACGTGCATTTTGCACCGCTGCTTGCTCAGAGCTTGGCATTTTAGTGGCATCTGATGTGTTTGACAGAAGCTGCATTGTTGAAGTCCATATTTTGATATCCTTTCCAGCTCCTCTGTCAGCCTTCATGTCTTTGTGCCCGTAAATTAAATTTGTTTCTCTTTCAACCCAGGGAGCTGCACAGCTATAACAAAATGAAAGGTGGTTTAATACTATTATGAGATTTAAGAAGAAAACGAATCGCTCAGCACCGTCATCTCCTCTTCTTTCCTTTCTTTTCTTTTCTTCTCTTCTTTCTCTTCTGTTCTGTCAGATAATGTCCACACTAAAACATCGAATCAAAAGGAAAACCATTAAATCTCTTCTTCCCCATCTTTATTACCCTCCGCTCTGTCCTCTCCTGCTCTCCATGGTTTAATACAGCTGATCTCCCATTTTTATTCCCATTTACATAAATTTATGTTTCTGTTGTCAGCTAAACAAGCAGAACACAGCTATTGGCCGATTGCTTCACTGAGATGATAAATCACTTTTTTAATTTTCTATCTTGATAAAATAAACTCTGCTGTGTGATTGGCTATAATGACATTAAAAATTAGTGATTACAGAGAAAGTTAGAGGCCACGGAAAGTTGTTTAAGGAGCAATCCACTGATTTTACAATTCAAAGTCAGTTCATTATCAAGGGTAGTACTATTCAGTCATGTGAAAACAGCTGATTGATGTCCTCTGTGGCTCTGCAGGGCACTTGGAGAGCGTGAGAAATTCACCAGAGTGACGTCATTGTGCTTTTCTTTGCTTGACCTGAACGGAAAGTGTACAAATGTGTGCTTTTAGCAGGCAGGGAGGGTCAAACAAGAAGATGGCATTCAGCTGCATCAACAGAAATATAGGATCTAGTGTTTTTGAGTTTTTAACCATTCTAGGGGCTAAAAGTGAGGATATCTCAGCCTCTGCTGCATCCATTTGACCATTCTTTTAAAAATATATCTCTTGTGACTCCCTCTGACTAAATGGAAGCAGATAATAAAATCACTGGAGTGCCCCTTTGACACTGACCAGGCTTATGTCATTTTTCCTCTCTAAAGCTCAGTTTTTCCCATCTAGCTTTGTTATATTTATTCTCCTGCTCTTTGCCCTTACATTTCCTGTTTGAAACAGTATCCAGTCAAATGCCCCAAAAATAGCTGATTTAATGTGGACATATAGGTATATAGAACAAAATCTCAATTTACTGTGTAAACTATTGAGTGTCTATCATATGGCGGGTAGTGAATAAGTGAATTTACTGTTATTTATGAGTGTGAGTGTATGGGTGAGGTATAACTGACTCGTTTTTTTACTCTGAATCCTCTCCTCTTTCTCTTCAGTTCCTGATATCAGCAAGAGGCCGACATCAGTGGCCGTGTCCTTCACCACAGAAGAGCCCCTCCTGCTCTCCACCACCCAGGCCACCGGCCCCGCCCCGTCCGCCTCACCTGCGGCCGAGCCGAGCCCCAACCCAGACCCCACCTCCACCCCACTGCCCACCGAGGCCGACGGAGAGAGTGGGGCGTTCTGGGAGCGCGAAAGAGAGCTGGAGAGGGAGGCCGAGAAAGAGCGAGAGAGGCAGTTGGAGAGAGAGCGAGAGCGGGAGAGAGAGAGGGAGCGGGTCCGAGAGATGGAGAGAGAGCGGGAGAGGGAGCGAGAGAGGGAGCGGGAGAGAGAGAGAGAGCGGGAGATAGAGAGGCAGCGAGAGCGCGACAGAGAGAGAGAGCTGGAGAGAATCAGAGCTGCCACAGCCAACCAGACCACCGCTGCCCCGAGGTCCCCTTCTGCTGTTCCTATGGTGACCACCAACCCGGCAATAAGCCCTGCGGAAAGTGCAGCACCTTCAGCTGGTTCGGATGACCTGAGCACCACAGAAGAAGAAGAGGACGTCTACCTGTCGCCTGAGCCCACATTGTTTTATCCAGGCTTCGACATGGAGACCACCACAGAGGAAGACATGTCCACCACAGCAGAGGCCACCCCAGAGCCCACGACAGCAGCACCTACTACTGCCCCTGCTGTCAAGACCAGGGTCCCCTTCAGACCCAGGGTTCCCATGACAACAACCACTCAGACAGTGCCAACAGAGAGAAGTGCACGCCCGCCGCAGCCCACTACCACACAGGTGAGATTCATAGTATTAGTTAAAGGGATGGTTCAAAATTTGGGAAATAGGCTTGTGAGCTCTTCCCCCCCCCCCCCCCCCCCCCCCCCCCCAAAAAAAAAAAAAAAAAAAAAAAGCAAACACACATTATCATTGTTATGTTTTTCATCATGTACGTGTTAATTGATACACTGGACTCAATTTCCTCAAGTCACTCTCAGAAAGAAAAAGGTAAAAGGAAAAGGTTTCCCAAAAAGGTGAACTATTCCTTTAACCAGCTAATAGCAAAATTCTGACTAAGAATTGAAATTGAAGAAAATTTGAATTGTGCCGATAAGATACCTGAGTCATGAGGTCCATAGTTACTCATTATTCATTATTCATCATTAGCTGTAGCTAGCTTGCAACACTCACCAGGAACTCAAGTCCTCTTTCTGTTATTTTCCTGCAGCCTCTCCTCTCTCTATCAGCTCTGGTGTTCATGAAGTAGATTCATAAGACTCAAGATAACATGAATTTTTCATTCACACATGCATAGGCGTGTCTTCGCCTCAGTTTGCATCACCTAAAGCAAATTCTATCTCTTCGCACCTGCTCGAGTCTTTCCATTTACTTTTTATTCAAGTAAATTCACTTAGTGTTCTGTCAAACTCATCCAAAGCCCATTATCACATATTTTACTTTTTTTCAACAAATTCAGTGAAAAGGCCCAAACCAACAATGCATCAGTCCATCTGCGCTCTCCAATACTTTCATTCTGTCAGTGCTGCAGAGCTATAAGCCAATTTGATCCTAATGAAGATGTAAACTTTAAAAACAGGCCTTAAATATGTTGTTTCATCATCAAAAAAAGGCTCTGTAATTCCCTAAAACAGCTGGGAACTGTAGTTTTTACCAGAAAATACTCAGACGGGAGTAAGTAGTGCATTTGTTGAGGACTATTTTCATCCACAAATGATTACAAATTTGGCACACCACTGAGTGTTTAGAGCAGCAGGATGATGTATGTGGGATTGACTCAAATAAGCTACAGTGCCCACGTTCATCTTAATGAACAAATGTCAGCCGGTGCAACAGTCTGGCTTATTGATGTGTTTTTAATAATTTTTGAACAATAGAGCTCTATGGCACAGAAGAAAAATATGATATATCAGGATTTGGATACAGAGACAATACTTCTTACAGGACTTTCATCGGATTTGTTGACAATAAGAAAAATAGAGAATAATATTTATTGTCTCCTTTTAATGTCGTCTCATCATTAGCAGCCATGCGACAATGTTGCCTAAATAAAATATAGACTTTTGTTTAGTGGGAAAGTTCTCAATTACAACAACAAATTAGGAAGAATCTGACCAGTGATTCATGTACCATCTTTTTCAATACTTTGTGCTTACGGACACATTTTGGTTGGTACCAATAAAGTATTTAGGTCCGATACCCAGGCCTACTTCAGAAAATCTGGCAGCTTAATTACAATGCGGAAAACCAGTACAGAAACTAAGAGCATCATGTTTTAATGTACATTAAAACATGATGCTCTTAGTTTTGTCTGGTTTTCCGCATTGTAATTAAGCTGCCAGATTTTATGAAGTGTGTATATGTGTTGGACAATATGCAACTTTCCACTAATCAGTCCATACAGAGACTCATTGTTTCAAATGTGAGCATGTGCCATGGAAAGTCCTGTGTTTGGGTTGGTCTGGATACGTTTCAGTGTAGCGACTCCATGGAACCAATGTGATTACATCGAATGTACATTTCCTGTAATTAGTCTCACTTTTTTCTCTGTGTCTCAGGTCCGTACAGAGGAGGGTAACAACGAGCTGGGCGCCGTGGGACCAAGTGGAGATTTCGAGATCCGTGAGGATCCACGCAACGATCTCGGTCAAGGTATAGTGCCAATGGATCCTGATCTGATAGGCAACGCAGTGGATGCAGGAAGTTCTGCTGCCCAGCTGCCACAGAAGAACATTCTGGAGAGAAAAGAAGTGTTGATAGGTAGGCAAATCTATCAATAGTTAATATGAATTATATTTTCTTGATGTTTTTGACATGTTTGTCATGCTTCGTCATCCCAGTCAGTGTCTGTCTGTCTCACTGTATGTCCGCCCGATGCTGTTCTGTCAAATAAACTACTTGGTAATCGCTTCTTAGATCAACAGATCACATTTCCCCGTTGCCTCCTGTATTCTTTCCCTGCTTTCTGGAAGCTGTTGAGATAAACTGGCATTACCTTGCATTCATGTAGTGCGGATTCATCACGATAAGTGAATGTGCTACTTAGCCCCATTTGACCCGTTGAGAACAAGCGATCCTTTTCTTGGGTTATCCAACCCTCCCTTCTCCCCTCTTTTTCTCATCTTTTTCCCTCGGGGTAAATCCAATTTCTTTTCAAGTGCCCCCCCTCTCCTTATCCCAAAGAGCTGTTGTAGAAAGTGAGGGAGCAGCCAACTTGCCTGACCTGACTGGCTCTCTGTCTCTCCTTCAGCTGTTCTGATTGGTGGACTGCTGGCGGTGGTTTTCGCTGATTTCCTGGTCATCGGTAAAGAGCAGGAGGCAACAGACTTTAGACTAGACTGTCTCTGTGATAGAACAAAATTATAAAAACCCTTCAGACTCAAAGATTCATATGTAGTGCTGTTGTATGTATAGTCACTTTATTCACCTCAGTCTGTGGTAGTAACATGGTGAAGAACATGCAGGTATTTAACACATTTGACTTTCACACTGATTCAGAAGACTTTTGGGTATTGATTGTCATGATTGAAGATTATGACAGTGTTCATTAATGCTTTAAAGGGGCAATCCAGAGATTTAATATTTCGCTTTTATAAAATTGTGAGGCTTGCAAAGGGCACATTAAAAAAACAAATGATCAAAATCGATGCTGCATAGACTGAAATTCCTGACTTTTATTCGTATAATGCAACAAAGTCAAATTTTTCTGTAGACTTTCTCTGCCTAGTAAAATAATACTTCTTTCTCTTTGATCCAGTTCCAGATTCAAGTTCTCTATTAAAAAAGGAGTACTTGTCTCAGAGCCCAAACCAAGATAATAAAGATGACATTTTTACAGATTGACTAGTATCAAACTGAAACTCGTGTAAAATTGGTGGAGTGCTCCTTTATGGTGCAAATATAAACTCTAGTTTTTTTCAGTATTGGTAAATCACAAAAAAACTAATACTAACCTTCGTCAGATATACCTGAAGCAAGTCTTTGACAAAGAGCATTTTATTGAGTTTGTTTACTGAGCAATTGAAGACATTGTGCGGGTGTCCCTTCCTTTTTTTAATACTGCCAAATATAAAATTAAAATTCCCATTTCAGTCAGGCTTGTTTTTGCCTCAGCCAGATATTTTCAGATCATATGGTACTTAACAGATTGCAGTAGTGTTGCCTGCGTAGGCCATTGTTTTTCATTCAAAACTCAGCTCTGGCATTCACCCAAATCTGAGCAATATTTCATGGTACTGTGGCAGGCGACTCATAAATTTAATATCAGTAAACATGAGAATATTATAACGAGACAGCCCATTGAGGCTGTACCACAGTACTTTGAGGTAAATGCTAGCACTCTCATGCAGACAGTGTTAAGATGCTTATGCAGGTGGCGTGGCAGGTAAAATGTTTACCATGCTCACCATCTTGGTTTAGATTGTTAGCATGCTAACATTTGCTAATTAGCACAAAGATAAAGCGCAGCTGAATCTGAGGGTAGTGTATTTATTTTTGTGGGTATTTAGTCATGAACTAAAGTAATAGACATGTTTTAATCTGATGATGGTGATGGGGGGAAGCCATAAAATCATTAAAGTTATTGCAGTTAATCCTGAGGGGGACATGAATGTCTGCAGCGAATTTCATGACAATCCAGCCAATAGTTTTTAATTTAATCAAATTTTTATGTCTGGACCAAACTGCTAAACTGGACCAATTGACACTCTAAGTGTGGCCGAAATCTTTTCTTTAGTTAGTGATGGTAATGAAGATTGGGATATTATGGATTCAAGGAAAAGTAGTTTATCACCTCCTTTTTTATTAGAAACACTCAAAACATGCAACAAGCAAAATGTGCTCATGCAGTTTTATGTAAATCCTGACTGAAAAATTCAAACAGTTTAATTTATAGAAGATTTAAATACAAGACGTGGTGTGAAAAGTCAACAAAGGTAAATACTTTTGCAGTGACTATGCATGGTAGAAAGTTGTGTTATTTCAGATACCCCAGCCTGTGCACTCTGATATTGGCACTAATGGAACAAACAAAGTAAACACCTCCCACACAATGAATGGAAACAAAGTGTTTCTCAAGTGTTTTGGAAAATAACAAAGAGTCTGTTCTGTGTTTTGGCATCGATACCAATTAGTTTAATGAGGGAAAGTTTTTTTCCCCATTTGATAACCACACATTAATCTGTCGCACGCAGCAAAGAGTTCATTACTGATGTGTCGAGAACAAGGCAAAAAAATGCAGCTGCTGCCGATTGGTTACACCAACCCCATCAGGCTTAAGTATGATGTGGCACAGCAGGGCTGTGATTTAGCACAAAACTGTTGGCAACACAGAACGTATGTTGGCACATTCAGGCTCATCAGTCTTCACTTAACAGCTAGGTGATAGTGACGCGTGGTAGCTTTGCTCTGCTTTCAGAGGCAGCGTGTGTTTGTAGTACTGTAGTCTGCTGCAGGATGTAACAGTGGCTGTAATGGCCTTTTAGTGTTTATGTGTATTTGTGAGTGTTTGTAGGATTTAATCCACAGTTGTGAAACATCTGAAATGTACAGAGAAGTTTTTAAGATGTCGTCTCTCTCTTTTTATCTTTCTTCAGCGGTTATAGTGGGAGGCGTGGTGGGCGCCTTGTTTGCCGCCTTCTTGGTGATGCTGTTGGTGTACAGGATGAAGAAGAAGGACGAGGGCAGCTACACGCTGGAGGAACCAAAACAGGCCACCGTCACCTACCAGAAACCAGACAAGCAGGAAGAGTTTTACGCATAACACTCGTACGCCGGAGAGACACCGCACACCAAGGGAGAGAGAAAGAGCGAGAGCGAGAAGAGAGAAAGATACTCTAAGCCCCGTCATTCTCCTCCTCATCCTACTCCTCTTCCTCCTTGTTGCTTCCCCCTCATCTGCTCGCCTCTCCTCATCCCTCTCTCCTCTCGTCTCCAAAACACTTGAGAGCGCCTTTCTCTCTGCGGACTTGGAACTTTCTTTTCAATGAAAACAAAAAAGAGGACAAAAAAAAAAACACAAAAAAAACAAATATATTCTGAAAAAATAACACATACACACGAGATGTTTTTAAAGTAAATGTTGTTATTAATATTCTACAGATTCTCTTGTTCTGTATGTAATGATATGATTATTTTGTAAAAAAAACAAAACAAAACACAAGCTCTTAACCTGTGTTTTCCAGCACAAAAAGTTCCTCTTCTGTTTTTATGGAGCGAATGAAAAGCCTAAAAGGAAGAGGAGGGGAGGAGAGGAGAGGGGCGGAGCGAGCAGAGCGAAAAACAAAAAGAACAGGGAGCGGTGGGATCGACTCTGCCCCTCACCCCCAGAAAAACACATAGAGCGTCTGGTTGGCCGCACAGAGCCCAGGGTCAAAGGTGAGAGGAAAGGTCTCTTTTGTGCTTTCTGGTGCTCAAAGATACACACATGCATACAGCCACAAAAAGTCACACACACACACATGCTTACACACACACACATTCATCTCTGTGTGAAGGTGGCTCTGACCTCTCTCTCTGTGCTTGGCCAACCAGAAAACGATGCTCAACCCTCGGCGTGTTTCACAACGAGGAGCCGCTGTGGAAACGCTGGCTGGTTGTATCAGGGTGCGTTCACGCTCTCGCTGAGCCGGCGGCCCGTCTGCTCCTCTAAGCTGTACAAAGACTAGTTACGGATAGTAATAATAATCAATAATATATCAATGTTTTGGGCTGGATGGTAAATAATAATAATGCCGTAATAATAATAATAATACTTAAAACGGGAGGATGTGTATTTAGCAGTTTAAAAAAAAAAAGTTTATATGTAAATATCAGCGTATCCTTTCTGGCATCACTAACCATCTGCATGACCATGAAGAGTTTTTATTCATCACATCCGTCATCACTTTAGATGAGCTGTGCTCTCGTCAACCACACGCACAAACACACGCACGCTCACACACACATACACACACATATACACACACACACACACACACACACTCACACACACACACACACACACACACGCATACACATGTGCAGACGTGTAACTTTCTGTGCAATTAAATACAACATGACACTCTTACTATACTGTAAATCATATCATTCAGTCAACATATCAAACCCATCGTCATCATCAACATCATCGTCATTGTGATAGTCATCACTTGTGATACGAGTGAGGTCAGGTGGTTTCAGTATGTTATTGATTAGTTATCGATCAGTTGCCGGTTGGTTTAGAGTTTGGTCTGTTTGTGTAAAAGCACAACTACGTGTCCAGTCATCACGCCATCTGATACCCTCCTCACCCACCCACCTGCCCACCCGCCCACCTTTTGCATGCCTCACTTTCTTTTTCCTTCCACACCATTGGCTCTCTGTATGGGGTGGGAGGGGCCTTTGGGAAGCGTGAAAGGGCTTTAATTGAAAGACAAGAAGTGTGATTCTGCGCAGGGCGTTGATCCCACATGCTCTAATTCAGTCAACATCATAACTTTTGTTATTACAGCTTTGGTTATGAAAAGAAAATTAACTTAGTGCTTGTGGGGTCGAGTTCAACCTGCTGTTGGAGTTTTTTTTGGGGGGGAGGGGATGAAGGCACAGGGGTTAGGATTTGGTTAGGGGAAGGGTGAGGAGACAGGAGGGCTGTGCTTCTATCTAAGAGATTGTAACAATAACCACACCAGTGCGACTGGGCTAGTAGCTTCTATTATACTCAGTACTGTAGAACAAAAATGCATGGGAGTCAAAACTATACTAGTCTGGTTGTGTGTGTGTGCCCGTGTGTGTGTGTGTGTGTGTGTGTGTGCCCGTATGTGTGTGTGTGTGTGTGTGTGTTTGACAGAAAAGAGGGATGAGTTAAAGATGGAATGTACTGTGGTCGAGTGTGTGTTTACCTACTCCAGCAGTTCTCACGCTCTTCCACAGGCAGGTAACACACCTCTTCCACTCCTGTGTGTGTACTTCACCTGCAACCCTCACCAGTGTGTGTGTGTGTTGACACCTCATCTAAACCCGCCACCTGTGTGTGTGTGTGTGTGTGTGAGTGCTTCACCGTGGTATTTCACAGCAGACTCTTGTGTGCACTGACTAGCCTGTCGACGTGCGTGTGTGTGTGTGCGTGTGTCTGCGTGTGTTTCGTCTGTTCACTGCTGAATGTGGGGGCAGCTGGTCCCTCTCAGTGGCTTTCACACACACTGACTGTGTCTTTTCACTGTCTGCCTGTCTGTCTCTCTGCCGTAGGACAGACGGACAGACAACACGCCACTTTCTCACAGGCAGGAATGATCTTAACACGTACTGTCTTTTCTAAAGTGACTGTCAAAGTGTAAACATGTGTGTTTGTACCCATCTAAGCCTGCGTAGCCAAATAAGACGTTTGTGTCTGTGTGTGCATGTGAGAGAGAGAGGGTGAATTTGTACACGTGTATGTGTATGTGTGTGTGTGTGAGAGAGAGTGTGTGGAGGTACGCATGTGTGTGTGTGAAGCCCAATGGAGGCTACACTACTCTATGTTTGCTGTTCCCATTCCTGTTTTTATACATTTGCATTTTTTTAAGGCTGAGTTTCTGTCATTGGCTGAGTGAGCGAGAGGAGGCGGATCCTCCACGCCACCGCCCTGTCACTAATCTGCCACTCTGTTCCAAATTAAAAAAATCCTGATTGGGTAAATCTGTCCTCCCTTGTCTTTTTTCCGTAGAAGAAATGTCAGTTTATGCTGTTGGTGTCCAATCTGTTCTCAATAATACATGATGGACTTGTATTAACTTGGTTTGCACTAATTAATGACCTCCTAATATGCACTTTCACATCTGACTATAAATTTCGTTTCATGTGCAAGCATGTAAATGACAATAAACCTTGACAATAAACTTGAAACTTAAATTGGCACACATTGGCATTTTCACAATGTGACCAAACAACTAATCCAAATTCCTTTTGAGTAATATTTATTAAAGACCCCCTCCACTCAAGAGTCTTTTGCTTTTTGTTACTTCACTTGGATGTTTGTGTTTCACTGTGAGAGTTTGATACTCAAAGACTGTTTCCACGTTCATCCAGTGAAGGAGGACGCTTTTAAGTTGAAGGTTTTTTCATGTTTGGGTATTATTTTGTTATGTCAATCGCAAATGTTGTGTGGAAACTTGGAGCATCCAGTGCACATATGAACGTATAAGAATGAACTTTCTCAGTGAGACAGGAGACATTTGATGTTCAGCAGTTAAACTTTCGAAACAGAAATATTTTAAATATTCACAGTTTCTGGATTTTTTTAACAAAGGAGAAGGTGGAAGTGTCATTTAAGGATTTTAACTCAGTAATTGATTTTTTGGGGGTGGATAAACATATTTCACACAAATGATTAGCATTTGTATTCATATTTTTATGTCTTAAAACATGTGTGGAGGGGATCTTTGATGTTATAAATAATATTCTTTACAACACTAATTAAAACATGTGCATAAATAAATGAGATTTGAATGACTTAAAGGATCTGTTCACCCAAATTAATGCAAAAAAATGCATGTTTTCCTACTTACTTCACCTCGAGTGATGTCTGTCTCCATTTGCCCGGTTGTTGAACTATATTATTTATCTGTCTCTGAGACTTTTTCTTCCACTCAAACATAATGGAAGTGAATGGTATTTCATTCATGATGCTCACAGTATTGATCAGTTAATTTAACAACTCAACCTCTTTTTTTCTAGAAATAATGTCCCTGTTATCTAAAATAATCCACAGAATAGATGGTCAATATTTTAACAATGTCTCCTGGTAGCATGTATTGTACTTGTATTGTACAAAGAAAAATGTTCACAGTGAGTAACCAGGACATTGTTGCTGGAAAGACTTGCTGCTGTTGAATTATTTAAAAGCAATATTTCTAGTTTTTCAATGCTGTGAGCATCACAAATTAAATACTATTTGCCTCAATTGTATTGGTGTCTCAGAGACTGTAATCTCTCGGATAACTTGGGCTACCCCCCCCCCCCCCCCCCCCCCCCCCCAAAAAAAAAAAAAAAACAAACAAAAAAAAACAACAAACAAACAAAAAAAAAACCATCTGCATACTAGATACCAATAGAAGTAAATGAGAAAATATGTTTTTTTAATCATTTTGGAGACCCCTTAATTCTTGCTGTTAACCATTATGACTCAACTCCCCCCTGGTGCTGGATTCAACTCAAACACGAAGCCTGGGTTTTGTTCACTGTTTTTTTCTGGACTCAGCAGTGCACACATGAAACAGTGGATAAAACAGTCTGCTCACAGTGGAAATAACACACATGAAAAAGAGCTTGCATGGAGACACCAAGTCTCACTCTGCTGTTATCACACACCAACATTAGCTTGGCCTACATACCATTACTGACTCAGTGACATTACACGCAACCATGATCGCCTCAATGCCACATCTGACGTAGCCACTGACATGTATATGTATGATCACAGCCTATTACCAGCCTATTTACACTTCCTGAACCCCTTGGAGCCGCAAGGGAGAGAAAAGAGCTAAAGATGTTATTATTCTTGAGTCATCACATAAAAACGTACTCATGAAATGATTAGATAAACTGTCCATGGGGATTCATGAACAAACAGGAGAGGAAAATATTCTAAATGAGTGTTTAGTTTGCATCAAACTGATTGCGACCGAGGTCAGCTGATGTGGAGGAAACTGCAGATGGCCTTCCTTGGATCCAGAGAGCACAACAAGCCCTCCCTGGCCTTGTATAGTGGGGCTGCTGATATGGATAATATGCCTCACACCGAGGCTGAAGGGGAAATTGTATATGAGCCGTCTTCTGTTCGGGAGGGGTGGGACATACAAGTAAAAGCTCCAGCAGCTGAACAGCAGAGTTGAGGTAGACAGAAGAAGGTTTTAGTGCCTGGGGTCCAGCCAGTACCCCATCTGGTGGGTGACAAAGGAACAACTGCAATTAAGATAAACTGACTGAAGACCTGCAGGCAATAAGCAGGTTTGGGAGCTCCATATAGTATATATATAACTGAATAAAAGATAGTGAGCTGGTATATATTTATTTCAATTTACTGAAGACTTTTTCACTTTTTTCGACCAACACCTGAACAGATAAAGAAGCTCAACGTCAGCATTTTTCACATTCCATAATTTCCATCACTTTTCTGCATGGTCATAGCAACCACTGAGGACACTAAGGTCATGTCCTCAGAGCTTCAGTGTATTTTATATGAATCTGAGCTTGTTTTACAATTAAAAACTCATCTGTACTTTATAGGCTCATTCCAGCATTTTGCAGACTAAATATGTTTATAATTGGACTACTTAGAGTGCTGGAATTAAATATATTTCTGAAAAATGTATTGTGTCTTTGTATGATTCAGTTTTCTAGCTTTTTAGCTCCTTATTTCTACTATTCCTTAATATCAGACATTGCATGTAGGGTTGCAACTAACAATAATCAAATTATTGATTAATATGTCCATTATTTTCTAGATTAATCGATTATTTGTTTGGTCTATAAAGGGACAAAAAAAAGTGAAAGATTGCAATTTCACAGAGCTCAAGGTGATATCTTTGAATGTCTTGCTTAGTCTGAGCTACAGAATAAACACTCAAAACAATGTTAATTATATATTTTATAGTCAATGATGATATAAAACAGAAACAGAGAGAGAAAAGAATAATCGACAACCTGGAGAAGCTGGATCCAGCAAATGTTTGATGATCGATTATCAAAACAGCTTCCAATTAATTTTCTGTTGATAGACTATTGTAAAATCAATTAATTGCTCTAATTTTATGTCAACCTCTTGACACAGGCTCTTGAACCAGGGACAATTAAGGAAATAAGTTTAGGACTTAATAATTGTCTGACAAAGTGTGGTATGTTATATTTGATTTAATGTACAAGAATATTTCCAACAAACCAAATATTAAACTCAACAGTTAACTAAGTAAATAAAATATGAAGGTCATCAATTTCAGGGGGAAGATACATCGAGAGAATTTGGACTCATGATCTGAGTATTTCTACTTAGCAGTTCGGCTTCTCTAATGTTTTAGGATATTAGGAAATATTAATTTCAGTATTGCAAAGAATAATCTGGAAACACTGCATCAGATTAGTGTTTAAAGGCTGAGTCATCCATCTCTGAAAACTCAAAACACATTATAATGGATCGAAAGCACTCAAGTTTTATAATAATTTGGTCTTTTAATAACCTTCAAATGTGATATTATGATAATAAGATTTACAAGAGTATGGTCATTTTTAATCAGAGTCCATACAGATTTTTCCTTTGCATACCCATCTTTAATGAAATAACTGCAATAATACAACAGATAGTGACAGATACTACACATATCATCAGGATTATTACCACTATTGCACAAATAGTTATGTCACAGAAGTTATGAAAAGATCATTTAGATTCACTTCTGACCATCACAGATGCACCATGAATATATATATTACAGTACGTGCTCTTCTTGCTTCGTACGGCATCTCTTATTTCTCTTATACACCACTGAATAAAATATGACAAGTTTACTGCAAGTAACCAACATTATAACTTGTATTTATAAACGTAACAGGCCTGCAAATGTTGTTTTTAACAGCCTTTTTGTTGGTAGATCCAAATATAGATTAAATCATTGTTTGACATAGATGATCAGCACAGACAAGTGTGTCTTCTTGCTTTTACATTTTGAATTATGAAAAACAAATAAGGTCAAAATAACACAAATTCATCAGGCAAAACAGCATTTTATATACAGTCTATGGGCAAAACTGAGAGACACAGAGTCAGGATTCAAAATCCAAACACATTTTTCCCCCTAAATGAATTAAACTGAAGGTACAGACGATAATCAATAAGTGGTGCCAGTGTGTCTGCGCCTTCAATCTGTATCTGGTCACTGATTGGCTGTTTCAGTCTCACCCTTCACGCGATAATTCTCATACTCTTCATACTGCAGAGGGAGGTTAATCAATCAATCAACCCCATGAGCAATTCGCCTCGTGACAGTGCTTGGCTTAATTGATTATTATCGCAAATTTGTTGGTTTTGACGACGGGCCGAGTCGCTATGGATGGAGATTGTGATTTAGCTGCAGATTTTGGTAAGGTCGTGTTGTCATGTAATTATTTGGCTTGTTATTGGCTTGTTTTGACTAATGAACAATGAATGGTAATTGTCACCTAGCAGCTCAACTAATGTGTCATTTGATAAACTTTGAAATACTTCTTAAAGTTTTTTTCTTTTTAATTATTTTTATTATTTTATTATTTTAAGCTCATAATCTTCCATGTGAGGTGCAGTTCCCTGTGCTGCGGGGCTCCACAGAGACCCTTGAAGAATTTAAAACTTGGTTATTAAAATTCACGACCCGGTGTTTGTACATGGGGGCAGGTTGGCTAGTCTTAGCTGCAGCTAGCCGGCCTGTGTTAATTAACAGCCAGATGAGTTGGCAAGAGGCGCTGCACAGCTGGGACACTAATTAAGTCACTGCAGGCAGCAGGTCCTCCTGAGCATGACTCTTATCAAGTTTTATTCAACCTGCAGGTCACCAGATGATTCATGAAATAGGAAAGAAATACTGTCATTCTTCTAATATTATGAAGTTATTTCTTAAAAATATTGACACTATTCTGGTAAAATAGAAAACCTCCAGAGGCCTTAATTTAGTCATTAAATTGAAATGGACAGTTATGAAATAAGATAACTATTATCCTGAAATATCAATATGTATAAAAACAGTTGCCAACAGACCCATAGCCAAGAGTCCAGATACTACTATACACCAAAGTCGTGGACCCCCTCAACATATAAACTACCACCACTCAGGAAATGTTGATCCATGAACGTTATGTCATCTGTCTAATATGGCTACTCCACTATGGCAAAAATCATCATCACAATTATTCTAGTCAATGTCATGTAGTCAAACATTATTTTTAAAAAAAAAAGTCAGTTCAAAAGTGGATTTTCTTGAAATTCAACTGAAAAACAAATTTAAAAATCTAATAATAATTATAATAATATAATAACTATAAAGACTTGCTTAATATATAAACTGTATTATAATGTTGTTTATATTTGGTATATAAAATGAGAGAAAGGATGGCTAAATGTGAATCTTTCATTGTTTTTGGCCACTCCAAGCACCAGTAGGCCTACTGTAACGGCACAGATAGACATTCACTTGACAGTAGTGAGCAGAACTGAATATCTAAGCAAGCTGCTGCCTGGCTGAGAGTGAGTTTGGGCTTTTAGGGATGAGACTAAAGGGATGGGGTGCTCTGGATTTATAATACAAGACAAAACCAAGGCCTAATGTCTAATGATATTTTCTGAATATGTTTAACAGTTGGACCCAACATTGTCTAAGTAGTAGTTCAGTGTAGAGCTGAACTTATTCTTGTTCAACCAATTTGTAACCAATATCTCCACACTAATATAATAAAATACTAATCCTTTATTTATTTATTTTGGTCTGTCTAAAACATATTAAATATTAAAAATATAGTCTTAACATATTCAGATGTGTCTTCCATAGTAATATATGATTACCCCAAGTTGTTTAAAAAAAATGCATTGAGTTGGTGCCACGTGATTGGCTTGCGTTAACGAGCAGATGAACAGGTGTATCTCCCAATAAAGTGGCCCCTGAGTATATACCTGTGCCACATTTTATCTTGGTGGTGGTGCAGACCTAAAGCGACCTGCACGAAAATAAAACTCAACTCAAACTCAATATGCTCTGTTGCAGACTGCCCAAGTCTACTGTGTGAGGAACTGGAAGATATGGAAACAAAAAAAGATCAAGGGAGGATGCAGATGAGGAGGAGTGATGGAGAGGAGGAAATGTTTAGTCAGGGTGAGGATGAAGAGCCAGGAGAAGAGACAGAGCGAGAAGGGAAGGAGGAGGAAGCGGAGGAAGAAAAGAAAGTTGTTGCGTCAGAAAGGGAAGTGATAGCGACAGAGGGAGAAGAGGAGGAGCAGGTGAAGCCCAAGAGTGGGCTGGAGGTGGAGGAGGTGCACATGGAAAGCAACACAGTCGGAAACAAGAATGAATCAATCGCTGATAAGCAAGAGGATAAAGAAATACGGAGTTTCGAAGAGAAAGATGAGCAGAAGAAGAACAGGAAAAGACGAGTTAAGAAGCAAACCGAGCGAGTGAGAAACAAGAGAGGTTTAAAATACGTGAGTGACAGGTTTGAGGAGGAGAAGAAGAGTCAGACACAGGAGGTGTCAGTGATGAGCTCAGAGGAGAGCTTGGCTCTGTCGGAGCCTCACATTGGACTGATGAACAGCTGCGACCTGTCTGACCCAATCTACCTGGGCTGTGGTGGGACAGGGCTGTGTTGCCCCCAAGTTCCCATCCCTCTGCTGTACTCTTCACAGCCCCCAGGCCCGATCCAACCTGCACCTCCTCAGCCCCGTGGGACAAAAAGGCCTCACAGCCCCCTTCTACCTCACAGTGTCCCCCAGCAGGGCCCACAGCCTCTCGAGGTGAGAATAGACTCTGTCATGGTTTACCATTCACTCGCTCACTTAATCACACTTGATGAGCTTCATTAGTAACTCCTCAATTCACACTGTTCTACTACTTCTTAAGTAGTTTCAAGGTTAGAAAAATCATTGTATTCCGCACTGTCTGGATGTGTAATATATGTTTTGCAGCTTAATTTGAGCTCCATGATTACACACTCATATTAAGTGAAATATTCACACCAAAGACTTCATGTTGTTTTGGCCGCACAATCCAATCTAATGACAATATTCCGCCTGTTTACTACTTAATTTTAGACAGGAAATCAAAAGTGAACTGAAGTGCGAGTTTGTTGCATTATGTTCGTCTACACTCTCTGGCTGATCAACCACTGGCTGATGCGAAAACGCGTCACTAACTGCGCTGCCTCTGTTTGAATGCATGGCAGGAGAGTACCCACCCTGACTCCCTGTTCATAATAATCATAATACTACAAATGTAAAGATTTCATCAGCGCGCCATGGGCTAAATCACCACTGTGTTTCCTCATTTGGAGATAGGTAGTGATTTAACAGACATTTATTTGAATGAAAATCTTCAAGATTATAAAGCAAATATATCAGTTTCAGTTCCTCAGATGTGATGATTTAATGCTTTTCTTTGTCGTACATGATAGCAAACATAATATCTTGTGGTTTTGGATTGTTTGTCAGACAAATCAAGACTTAAAGGACCAGTGTGAAAGATTTAGTGGCATCAAGCAGTGAGTTTTCAGATTGCAATCAACTGAAGACCCCTCCCTTCAAACCCTCCCTTTCAAGTGTGTAGGAGAAGTTACAGTGGCTGCAAAACTTGCAAAAAACATGAATGTCTCTCTCCTGAAGCAGTGTTCAGTTTGTCTGCTCTGGGCTAGCTTAGAAACATGGCAGTGCAAAATGGAGGAGGTCCTGCTCCCAATGTAGATATAAAGGGCTCATTCTAATGTAACTAAAACGCAACAATTGTTATTTTCAGGTGATTATACACTAATTAAGTCATTCTAACATACATTAGTTGAAGCCTTAAAATAAAGTTGTATGGATTCGAATCATTTTTGGTGGCAGATGAAGTTTAATCTTTTCAGCCCAATGGACACTTTTGCATGTTGTTATGAAGACCTCCAGGTTTCTAATAATAACTAATCTGTCATGTGTAATTACAGTCTAATGGGTATGAAATTATGAATACCTACACTTTTCTGCAATATTAATGATGCAACTGTGAAAATAGCATTCTGGGCCCTGTTCATCAAATGTGGCTTGACTAATTCAGGCTATCAGGCTCAAATAAACCTGTCAATTCACATCCAGCTAATTTGGCTCTTTGAAGGAAGTTTGAAGATTGATTTGTTGATCCTGGATGAAGTTGTCTTGAATAATGAGGGCAGAATGAGTAGAGTTGAAACCATGATCAGCATTCATGTGATTGCTGTTAAATGAGGTAAGTGTGTTGGTAACCCTCCCAGCATGCACTGGGGCAATAGTATTTAGAAGTCTGATTTTATCAACAACAGTCCAATCCGGAAAATGGTTACCCACCCCGTTTGGCAACTCATTTAATTGAACTGTTAAGCTATGTAATAGGAAATGGGGAAAATGTATTATTTCTCTCATTGATTTCCATAATGACATACTGTACCTAGACCATGATATTTGTTAATTATTTATACTTTTGAAGTGAAACCCTGTTTACTACCACAAGTTATTGAACTGCTGATAAAATCATGGGTCTAGCAATAGCATATTTCAGTTTCTGTGATTTCAGGCCTCAGTACCTCCAATAATTGTTTTCACAAGATAAAAGTGACTTTGAAACCAGGAAGGAAACCTAAACTTTAAATCACACAAAAAGCTTGCTTTTGCTTCAAGTACACCTGTGAGTGCATTATTTTGAATTTGAAGTGGTGAATAGTGATTGTCGATTGCTACTGATTAATTGTTTGTTAATTCTGTTTGAAAAATTACAAACATTTGATGCTTCTGTCTTCTCAAATAGAAAGATAGCTGTTTTTTTCTTATGGTAAATTGGTTGCTTTGATTTGAGACTGTTGGCAAGACAAAAGGAGCAATTTGAAGGCAACATTATGGGTTCTGGGAAATTGCGATTCTCATTGCAACTGTGGCAGAGCTTCTGACCTTCTATCACACAAACGATAAACCAATTAAGTATTTATCACAAAAATAAATTATTATTTAATGAAAATTATCATAGTTGCAGACCTGAAGTATAGATCAACACATCGGTATCACATATTATAATAAATACTGTAGATAAAACTGGAAATTAATTTATTTTCCTTGAAATTGACCAAACTAATAAATAAATAAAGTATAGTTTGATGCATTTTTTAAAGTTGGCCTTAAAACAATAGTCATGTTATTATGTGCAATAAATAGTCTTTACTTTCTATAATAACATCTCCTATTCATACTGGCCAGTGCTTTGCTGTGATGTGGGACTCAGCAGTCTTTGTTCTGCACAAAATGTCTTCCCATGTTTATTTACACCTGATAAGAAGTTTTAGCAGTCTGAGTAAGAGTGTATCATTTAGAGATGTCTTTTTTGTAAAAAAATGTGCAGTTTTTGTTTCTGTGCTAAGCTGCAGTGGAGGAATAGTAACACAATGAAGGATTTTCATTTTTAAAAGGCTGTCATTTTGATTTGTCTAACTCAGACTGGTGAGGGCTCATTTTAATTTCAGATCATGTTTTGAATGGATTTTTACACATTGATTGAGGATTGTGGATTGTTGTCCTCTGCTTAAAGAAAGAATCTTTTTTCAGGCCAGTAATAACCATACTAAATATTACAGCAAATAAAACCTGTTTCAATGTTCATATGGTAACTTATACAAAGTTGAAAAAAATGTGAACCTATCCTCAAACTTACCCATCTCTGTAAACCTCAGAGGTGTTTTGGCAAACATGCATCCCTTTTGGCTTTTAAAATGATGTTCACCTTGAACAAATTTGATCATTGACAACGTTTGGCCTTTTTAAAGGGAAATACAATCAAATAAATAATTGAATTAGACTGAGATGAATGCTGAGGCAATGTTTGACTGGTTCATGGCAGATGGAGATAACCCAGGTCTACTCCACCCGACGCTCTATCCGCTACAGCACCAGAGGCCGAGGCCAGGCCCTGAGCTTCCCTCTACTATCAGGGTTAGAGACTGTGGACAGCTGCCTGCTGCCACCTGCTCGCAAGAAGAAAGCACGGACACTCTACAGCACTGGTGAGGGACTTGTCTGTTTGTTCAGGTGTGCTGAGATTGAAATATTATGCAAATATTTGACCTGCATTGTGTGTTTGTGCACGTATGCATGCAGATCAGTTAGAGCACTTAGAGGCCCTGTTCCAGGAGGACCACTATCCTGATGCAGAGAAGAGGAAAGTCATTGCTGCATCAGTTGGTGTTACGCCTCAGAGAATCATGGTTAGACATCCATCTTCCTCATTTAACCCTATGACAAATTCCTCTTATGATGCATCGTTTGATGATCTATCTCCCTAGAAGAAGAATAACCTATTAGCAAACCGTGTGTGAATAAACTCTTCTCTTGCTTTTCTCCCGAATCACCTTCATCATCTCTCCTGATCTCTATTTATTGTCTCCCTCAATATGTGTCTTTCTCCCAGGTCTGGTTTCAGAACCGCAGGGCAAAGTGGAGAAAAGTGGAGCGCTCCACCACAGCCAAGGTTGAACACAGGCATATTAGAGCTGGATGCAGTATGAGCCCCCCACACCATCAAATCAACCCCACGCTGCCAAACCTGGCATCCAGCAAGTCAGTAAACTCTGCCTCTGTCTTTTTGTTGTTTATGTCCTGACATGGTGTCTTAATTTGATGTACTACCTGCTCTTAGTGGATGTTGGATAAAGTCTAAACTTTTTTCTTGGTTTTCAGTAAAGGAGCTCCCTCTTTTTCTGCTCACTTTGCAACCAAGCTGCCCGAGCTCACCCCTGCAGCACCGTCTTTCCCTCCCCTGTCCGGTCACACACCACCCTCGTACGGCAACCTGCTGGCCAGCCTCAACAGTCCAGGTTTTAAAATCCACATTGATGCGCACAATTTTCCAATATACTGCTCGAACTGCAGGTTAGATTATTATTATTATTATTATTGTTTAATTAATGAATGCCTATGTGATCAAATAGTAGGGAAATGGCCCCTTCTCCACAACCAAGAGTTTAATACTTTTTGCTTAGAAACCAAGCATTAACAATTTAACATTTTATAGTACAAAGTCCTAATAGTTACGCTATCTAATGGCTGTGAATGCTGTGGTGAATGGTCTCATTGCTTTGTTTTTGTTTGTATACAGCCAAAGACTACGTCCACACTAACATGTTTTCATTTTAAAACAGCATTTTATATTGAAGATGATCTCCATCCACACTAGCGCTGTTTCAGAAATAATATCCATCCATAATAACACGCATATCACATTAGTGCTGGACATGGGAACTGTTGCAGTAGTTACATTATAAAATGCAGAATTTAACTGCACCACAGCTGCTAGCATAGACAACAAGGTCAGCAACGTAATTTGTTATCCATGTGGAATAGTAGCCTTGACTACCTTGACTGGTAGGCAAGGCTGATATCATTTGTAATCTTCCAGAGAGAGGTCACGTAATAGGAGTATGACGAATCAGGGAAGGACATATTGTGACTGATAGGTTCTAATCAGGAAGCGAATGTGTGTGTCTGGGTATGCATTTTCAAAAGTCCCAGTTTTGGCCTGTCCAGACTACAACGTAATCCCAGAGTTTTCAAACTAAAATGAGATCTGCAGCGTTTTCAGATATCTGCATTTTGGGGGTTCAAAAACACTGGAGTAGTGTGGACGCTAGGCATAAACATAGTAAAAGTTATGCATTCTAAGACCAAAATGCACTAGTGTGGATGTAGCTGGCTGTTTAGCAAAAGACATGAGAATAAACGTCATATTAATTTGCAGCTTTAGCAAAAATAATTAAATAAAAAATGTTAACTCAATTTTTGCCCCACTAGCATAATGAGAAGTTGCTATATTGGCCAAACAAATATGTGTAATCACACATTCTTTGTAGATTTTATTCCGTGAAAACTGTTACTCCTATTTACCTGCCCTCCATCGCAAGAGAGAATAATCTTCCAGAGATATAAATTCAGTTTCATGGTATTATAATCTGTTAAAAATGGGGCTCCTTTTGTTCTGAGTGCCTATAAAAGGGGAAGTGATTATTGAGAGCCCCTACCAAGGGCTCAAAAGTCCCCTAAATATCATGTGTTTTTGCATAGTTACACCAAAAAGTTGCAAAGTTTGATTTCATTTTATGGTTAATACAGAAATTAGAGGCTTCATGACTACATGCCTTATAGATCATTGTGAGACCAGCCAGTCTTTTGTGTAGCTTTATATTTACATGAGGAGCTGTATCATGATGCTGCAGAAATCCATGAATTTAGTTGAGCTTGGTTCAGGTTCATTGCTCAGTAAACCTTTAAAGATCAAGATAGACTTTATTTTTCGCGATGGGAGATTTGTTTTGGACTCCGCACTGCAGATTAACAAATAAACAACACAGAGTAACAACACAGCACTCATCGTAAAAAAAAGATAAGAGATGCATGCAAGTCGAGACAGTAAAATTCCCTAGAAACCAAACGGCACTATCGCTTTAATCTCAGTGTTTAATCTGTATTTTATCTCCAAGGTCAATCCAGAGTGAGAGACGGGGGCCAGCACCAGCTTTCATCTCAGGGGGGGTTGGCAGAGTACCATCCTCGCCCCATGCACAGCCCTCCCCCACTGCGGAGAGCCAGCCTCCCCCTCTTCACAACGACCTACAACAACGCCAATCCCACTCCACCTCTCCTCAACACCCCGGCCCACACCCCACCTCTCTTCTTGGATGCTCTCGAGGGCAGCTCCTCCTTGGCCCACCGGGACACGCAGTCTCTTCAGACTGACACCAGGTCAGCACAGCTCACAGCCGACTGTTACATGAATACTAGAAGATGATTTTAACAGGGACAAAGAGAGTAAGGGACTGAGCAGAGCTGAGAAGGGAACATGTGAAATACTGATATTATATGATGGCTCGAACTGTGCCTGTGATAGTAGAAAGTCACTTACAGCTGACTCTGCTTTGTACAAAATTATGATTATTTGACAACAAAACTATGTATCACACCACTCAAAAATACAGCTATTAAGAAACTTTAAAAGGTCAATTTTCACAAATTACAAAAAAACATGTTTTCAGTGGAGCTACTTTCTACGATATTAATCCCTTTTGAATTGGCTGACAATATGTTGGAGTAATTGGGACTTTTCCCCCTCAAAATTATGCTTTTGAATGACTTAAATGTCACTTTAAATTGCTTTATTGAATGGCTAAAGACCAGTAAAATGAAAAAAAAGCTTGTTTTTTTTTGGTAATTTGGGTGAACCGACCTTTTAAGAGGGTGCCGCTATGACAGCAAGTTGATGTTAGTGATTTTAAAATATAATCAATCAGTGTTTATGTCAGTGGTTCCCAAACTTTTTCTGTCAAGGCTCCTCTTTCAGGAAATTGTTTTTTTTTTAGATATTTACAGTCCTTTTTACAAACTTTCACAAACCAAAATAAATATAGTAACTCTGCTCCCGTCAGTTTGGGAAAAGATAAATAAAAAGACAAATGCACAAGATCAGAGATGCTGTATGTGGAAGACTCTAGTCTTCAGTTTAAGAGATTATGTCCCTGGAGTTAACTGTATATGTGTCTGTTTGTGACTAAATTCATGTATTTTGCTTAGTTCTCTCTTTGATTTTGGGGAGAAGCTCGATTTCCTGACGTCCAGCCAGCAGAACAACACGGTCTCCTACCAGCTCCAGACCTCCTACCCCACCAGCCAGCCACAGCACCAACCTCAGGCATCCCTGCCCCACATGGCCTACCTCACTCCGTCTCCCTACCTCACTCCCAACCCTCCAGATTCCAACCCCACCTCCTACCTGACCTTTGGCCCCGGAGGAAACTCCACCGGTATGGTGACCTATTCCACTGGAGGCCACACCTACTTCCAGTCCCAGAGCTCAGGACAGATCCTGCTGCAGTCCACTGGACACCACAGTGAGTCACTGGGAGGAGAGGGAGAGTGATAGAGCTGTGAAGTATTTTTCACTGTAGATGTACATGTGAATGTTTTGTAATGGTAACATCATGTCCTTGAACATAGAAACACCGGAACCTACTGGATCATTTAACAGTAACATAGAATCATGTTCTGGCCCTAACTTTGAAATATTTCAGTTTAGTTTCTATGAAATCATGTTTTTTCTGTCTAAATACTAAACAAAATGTGCAAAGAAGCCAGTCAAAGGTGAGAATTGGAAATGTAGCAAATTCGGAAGCTTCAGTGTTTCAGTTGAGAACAAAATACTACTCCACCATCACCAAATTCATTTGGTGATGGTGGAGTAGGTGAGTTTGAAAGTGAATTAATATGCATATATTTATATTTAATCAGAATTTTAAGTTGGAACTTGTCTTTATCAGCGTGGGCAACATCATTTTTTAACAGTGATTTGAAAGGTGTTTTTTTATTTTTATACAGCCCCTTAGGAGCTGTAGTTGACTTACTCTGCAGGTTGTCATGTACAGAAAAGGTGCTGCTTGATTCTGTTCGTACCCATCCACAATGTCTACGCAGAAAATTAGGACTTTTACTTCTGGATGCCTTGAATTACTTGTCATACATCTACTTAATTATCAGTACAAAGACAAGGACAACATCAGCTGAGATGCAAATATAAGTGTCTACTTATTTTATTTATTTATTGATAGTTACATTAAAGCTGGACAGGAGACATGATTAGAAAAGGGGGGTGACCTTCAACAAAGGTCATTTGCCTGCATCAAATCAGGATCATTGCAATAACATTTAACCATAACATCTAACCAATTATCGTCTAGGACGCCCCAATAAATAATATCAATAAGTGTTTAAATATAAAAATGTATGAGTATGAGAGGGGATGGTGGTGGAGCAGGATGACAGCTGTGAGGTGGGAAATGCTTTGGAGAGGATTTACTATAGCCTGGGCTCAGTGGATGCCTCTGGGACCAATGAGAGATAAGGGATGAGAGCGAAAAAGACGTTAGGGAGGGTGGGGCACAAAAAAGAGAACAAACAGGCGCATATGGCAGGAAGGCATTTATAGATGTCTGATAAGAAGAGGAGCGTTATCTCAATCTCAACTGTCACACCTCTGTTTGAATCTGTGTGTTTCCATTCAGGTGGCATTACAGCGTACCAGTCTTACCCATGGGGTAACATGTACAGTCAGCCAACCATGCACCAGCGTGCTCAGTGTCCTGCGAATTACCCCCCAAACATGGGGGCTGCTCGAGACCACCAGCCACCTTCCTCCACCACCTTACCTCCCCCTCCTTCATTCTTCCCCCGGGGAGACCACGCACCCTCACATGCAAACCCACAGCGTTCATCACACACCCTGACACACACCACCACCAGCACCACCACCGTCCTCCCACCTGTGTCCACCCTGCGGCCCTCTCGCCTCAGAGCGGAGAGCGCTCCTACAAAGGTTGCACCTCTGCTGCCTTCTCAGGTCAGTCCTGCCTCTCCAGAAAGCCCTCCAGTGCCCCCTTGTGTCAAGATTGAGTATGACAGCCCCCAAGAGATTCACAGTCACTTCCACTGTGACTTCTCCCCCATACAATTTTGACTACATGTTTGAACTATATTATATGTAAGTGTGAATATTTCTATGTTTTCTATTTGAATAATTATGAGCATGTTTGCCAGTTCTCATTAGAAATATTATTGTCAGCAGGCTTGGCTGTGCTGCATTAACAAGGCTGTAATAAATGCTCATTGTTCTGTTCATCTTTATTTCTGCATTTAACTTGCTCAGTCAGCTTTTTCCACTCTGCCGAGTGTTTTCATTGAGAGAAAATTGAGACCAGAGGGAGAGGATTCTGGGATAATTCCCAAGTGTAATTGTTTTCCACGTCTGCATCAGCATATGCATGCACGTTCAAAAACCACTATGTTTTGGTTTAGGCGTGATCACCTCCCAACACACAAATAAGCCTTGACAGGAAATTAGAAAATGATAAAGAGACATGCAGAAGACACAGAGTAGGCAGGCATAAAAATTAAGCTAAATAGATATTCTTTCGTCTGTATTGTGTTTTTTTTACTTAATTAGAACAGTATATCAACCTATCAGGGGGTTGTAGCTTCACGCAGAGTTTCATGTTCTGCTGAATGTTGAACATCTGTGTTTATGTAATTATTATTCAGCCCTTTTTGCCAACGCACATGGTTCCTCACAGTTTGGTAGCAAATGTTCTGATTTAAATGAGATGTATTTCTTGCCTGGTTTATTTCAGATCTGTGTTTTGGCCACTAGGGGGTGATGTTCCTTTGTGCGAGGCGACCACATACTGGGATCTATTTAGCAGTGTGATATGTCTGACATCCCTCCATCAGAGGGGACATGTGACAGGCGCTAATCCAATGGAGGAGAATAAGGACACTGATGTCTGGGGTAGAGGTATCCCAGACAATCACTGTGACACCCCAAATCCTTAATCTGTGTTGCCATCTGCTGTGTTCTCACACTTACTGCACTTTCCGCTCTGTTTGTTCTTAGTATGCCAGTCAGTTGCTGGAGCTTGTGGAAACCAAATCCCTATATGAAACTCCGCCTATCAGAGCTGGAGGCATTTTCCTGAGACTAGAAAAGACATTTTGGACCAGCATGTCGTCGTCTTTTACTCTCAGCAGTGAAAGTAAAACAAAAAGTTTCTTGTTTTAACTCTAGTTAATATTCCTGGTTCGTAGTCCTGCTGTATGTAAAGTTTGAAGTGAAGCTCGGATGACGTGGGAGTAAGAGAAGGAAGTGTTTGATGAAGAGAGGAGGAGGTGGCAGGGACCAGGGGAGCAGATAAAGGAGAGGTGGGGGGAGAGAGATAGAGGAGTGAGGCAGTGTGATGGACTGGGAACAAGGGAGGTGAGCTGAAATGAGCTGTTGCTATGGGAGGAGAAGAGGATGATGGGTGGGCTCTGCCAGTAGGCGTGGGAGGGAGAAAAAGACGGGGATGAAGGAGGAGTGTGTTTGTAGTGCAGGGGGTTGTGGGATGAACAGAACTGTTGGTTATGCAACTGCTGTATTTGGGTTTTTAATGAACCTCTCTCTTCCTGCTAACTGGCTACTGAGCTGTTACTGTTGGCAGGAGGTGCGCAGCATAAATACACACACATACACACTCAAATACACATACATACACACACACACTTAATTTGCAGTGCAGAAAATTCTCCTCAAACTCTCTTGCATAAAGACGCACACACAACACCCTCATTTTAGGAATGAAGCCCAAAGTTTGAGAAGTCTATTCAAACTTTGTGCAGTCAGGTTTTAACTCTTAAACTTTTTTTATTTAGTGTATAGGTGAATCCTGCCAGTCTGTAAGTCTCTGTCTCTGTATAGTCCATGTGTCAGTGCAGATGGTTTCCTCGTATTTATGAGGCAGTGAGCCTGCATGTGTGACTGAGGAGGACTTCATGTAGGTTTAAGATTGTAATTATTTTTTCCATGACTTCCTTGGTGTGAACAGAGAGTGCTCAGAGCACAGCTGGAGGGCGTGTGTGTGTGTGTGTGTGTGTGTGTGTGTGTGTGTGTGTGTGTGTGTGTGTGTGTGTGTGTGTGTGTGTGTGTGTGTGTGTGTGTGTGTGTGTGTGTGTGTGTGTGTGTGTGTGTGTGTGTGTGTGTGTGTGTGTGTGTGTGTGTGTGTGAGCACAGGTATGGGATGCTCAGTCCACCCCGATCCCACCATGTCAATATTTACACAGTATTCTGAGATTGGAAGAAAGGGAACTTGTTTCAATATTTATGGATGTGGTCAAACACGAGATCCTCGCAGTCTTTCCAAACGCAGTGTCAGTACACACACACACCACACACACACTGACTGAAAACTGTGGACTTCTTGGATAAAGTCGTGTAATGTAGTTTATTGATATTACTGGATAGGGTTTATTGATATAACTGATTGAAAGTAATAACGTTAGTTGTGGAACAAAGCTGAAACCTGGTTTTGGAGATCCTCCAGTCCTGTGGCTCTCTGGTTCAAAGTACATCGGGGTGTTGATATTTAGTTTGTTTTGAAAAGATAGAACAAATAGACTTGTGTTGGACTTGGAAAAGGAGAGAACATGGGGCAAAGTGGTCTGAGAAAACAACAATAAAAAAAAGATTTGCATATTCAAATGTTGTACAAAAACAAAGATAAACTGTGGAAGATAAAATATATCTCACCCCACCATGTTTACAGTAAATAGTCACTAAAAGTAGTGTTATTTGATCGTGGTCTTGTATAAAAATGCCTAATGGTATGCAGAGTGGCTGAGATGGAGGAATTTGTTTATTTTAGACTTGTTTTCATTTACTCTATGGGTTTGGCAGTAGTATTGTGTTCAATATTGTCTAGATTTAACTTCCCATTGTGGTTGGGCTGTTGGCAGTGAAAAGGGACTTACAGGAACATTTCCTTTTTCAGTAAAAAAGCAAATATACTTTGTCTTTATAATAGATTTCTATTTTATTACTCGAAAGAAAATGGACGAGGAGGGAACGGGAAACAGGGTTACGTTAAATTTGGTTTGTGAATGTCATTACACAAACATGCCCTTGGAGTGATTGCTAATTATTAGAGTCAATCAATCAATACACTGACTCTCAACAAATCAACAAATTTGATGATTAATGAAGGGCTGCAATAAAGGATTATTTTTTCAATTAATATGCTAGTTATTTTCCTGATAAGTTTATGAAATGAGAGTGCCAGTCAGAATTTCTCACAGCCCAAAGATGTATTGAAAATTACTAATGTTCTCCAATCAACAGTTTTCAGTGAATTTTTGCCATTTTTACATTACATTACAATTTACATGACTGTGGCGAATAATATAGAGCAATAACAATTAATAATGATAAATAAGCCCATCGACAGAAAAGCTTGATAATGATTTGTCATCTTTAAAGCAACATGTCCAAATTCACTGGTTTCAGCTTCGCAAATGTGATGATTTGCTGCTTTTCTTAGTCCTCTAGGAAACGTTGGATACCTTTGGGAATTGATTGTAGATTGGAAAAAAGATGTCATTTTAGGACTTCATCTTCATCTTTGGGCTCTGGGAAATTCATTTTCACTCACTTCTTCCAAGATGTCTCCTTGGACTCTGGAAAAATGATAAATATTTCTAACTAGTTTGTAGTTTCAAGAGATTATGTGAATAATGGTTATTTGCAGTAATACTTTAAATGAACAAAGTGAAGTTTAAAGGTTTAAAAACATATATGTTTTAATTGGCAATATATCATGGTTATTTTTTTATATTAAGACCAATTTCAGGGCTTTTTTACTGTCCAAGTCTCAACAGTCCACGTCTTTTTTCTGTGTAACTTTACTCATGTTTAAACACAATGATAAATTACACGTAGTTTTGAAATACTGTAGTTCAGAAATGCTGAAGGATCCAGCTAGCTCCATCTACCTGCTTATGTTTGTTTGTGTTTTCCCCACTTGCCAAGCAGACCTTGTTACATAACTTGTGAGTGTATATGTGTGTGTGTGTGTACTGTATATGTTTGTGTGTTGTGTCTTCCTTATATGCCAAATAACCCTTTCCCAGAGATGACACACTGTCCAGGAATAACATCTCTGCTCTTTCATCTCCAACTCATCACAACCCTAACCCACACACGCACACACACACACACACACACACGCACACACACACACACGCACACCCTCTGTTGATTTTACAGCATGTTCATTTCAGTAGGAAATCTGTCTGGCTTGTTACTGTACAGCCTGAGCCCCAACTCCTCTTCCCCTCCCAGACTAACCCCTCAATTGCGGCTTGTTCAGGTCGTGTGTGGATGATGGAGGTGTGTGAGGAGGAGGGGAGGTGCAGAGGAATGCAGGGTTGGGTCGGGTAGATTGGGATGTTGAAGGGAAAAGAGGGGTCTCTGTTTAATGTGTATGTGGGCTCTATAGAAAGATTAAAGATGTGTATGTGAGCTTATTGATGAAAGAGTGTTTTCTTACAGTGTTTACTTCACGGGGGCCCACTGCCTACCTGACAGTGGAGAGGAGAGTGATGGAGAAATAGGTGGGAAGAGGAGTTGGGGTGGAAGGTGAATCTTTTGATATGGTTGCAAATCAGGGAATCTCTACTTTTGATTTATATGTTCGTGTGATCTGTTCTGTTGTAAAAATGACCTCAAAATATAATAAAATTCAAGCTGTGTCTTAACAAATCTTCAAAGATGTGAGAAAGAAAAAGAATGAGAGGAGAAATGGATGAGAAAAGGACCCATGGAGTGTTAAAAATACAAAATGTGCAGGAATTCAGGGCATTGAACTGAATTGAACTTAAGAAACCAGGTATTTGCTTGTAGACTTAAATTTATACAGAAACGCTTATAAAGACACACACACACACACACACACACACACACACACACACACACACACACACACACACACACACACACACACACACACACACACACACACACACACACACACACCCAATGTGCAGACTAGCAGGAACACTGTAGGCTGTGTATGGTGGCTCTCCTTCACTTCCGCACCATAAATGTGTTTGCTATACGAGGGAACACGGGGAGAAAAGAGGAATTCATGTTGGTGTTTATTTGAGCTTTGGCCAAATCCAACCTGGGGCGGCTGCGCTGGTGCGCACACTGCACCAAACCCCAGCCGCTCCTGTACCCCCAGCCAGACACACTCATACTGTACACACTCAGGGACTCAAGCGCACACACAACACAAATTTTACTACACACACACACACACATACACATACCTGTCCATCCTACCCCATCAAGGTGTGTTTGTCTTTCCCTGCCCACCGTTTTAGGTCCTCCCAGGGCAGGTATTTCCCTCTCTTCCCCACAGACACACACATACACACACACACAACCACACACACACACACTGGAGCTAAAGAGGGGGGCTGTCTGTGTGTGTGAAGCACTTGCATTGATAACCTGCAGCTCAGAGTCACTCAGTCTCACTTTGTGGCCGTGCCCCTTGCCTGGAACTCCCTTCGCCCTGCTCCATCTCCCCTCCGGCTTTTCACTCTTAGGACCATCTGCGGACGTGCTCGGACCCCCGCGTTTAGCTGTCTCCCCTCTGTCACCATGTCGCCTAACCTGCCGTTGTTCCTGCTGCTCCTTGGCCTCATAGGAACTCAAGCCACCGTGGACCTCCGCACAGCTGCTGCCATGGGTAAGAATGATGACCTTTAACCCCTTAAGTTGATTAGCCCCGGTGAGGACTCAGAGGCTGCTGATGGTGTGATTCCTGACATCTAACACTGATTTTCACTCCTTATACTTAACATCTTAGACATAAAACCCCAGGTTAGACATTACTGTGATGACACTTAACTGATCTCAACAGGTGCCTGAGGCAGAAGTGCTGTGAAGGAGGTCTATCTATGTAGTTAGATCCATCTTCATTCTTGTAATGGGTATCCATCTAGTCTGAGTTCTGGTGTTTGAAGTTACGCTCAAAATGTGTACACCAGAGAGTGAAACAAACTCCCAGAGGTAGTAAAATTATAGGAGGGGAATGGAAACAGTTTAGTTGGAACCTGTGTCATATTGAAATGGTTTAAATAATTGTTTCAATGCTTTTTTTTATTTGAAAAAACTGCATAAATCCACAGTGATTAGTGTCTTTTGTAATAGAAGAATTATAAGTAATGTATTTGGATTGGATTGTCAATATTGGAGACAGATGTAGTTTCATCTTGTTTCTGATGGTTGAATGGCTGGCTTAAAATACTATGCGAGCACAGTTTGGATGGCGGTTTCAGGGTGGACTTGGTGCTCTGGGCTTACGTAAGTGTGTGTGTGTGTGTCTGTGAGATGGAGAAATTGCTAGGAGGAAAAACTGGAAGGAGGGAGAGAGGTGAAGGGTGAGAAGGGAGATCAGTGATTATTCATAGACACTGGAGGTTTCAGGGAGCAGACAATTCATTTAATGAGGCCAGAAATGCCAGGACCCACACTTAAAACCCACTCAGCCTTTCTACAACAAAGCTCGTATAGATTTATTATCATCAGACACTGTGGCAGAATCAGTTTTCTGTCTCTGGAATACATAAAGTTGCTCCAATGTGTGATTTCAACTGAGCAGTTGGAGCTTGTTTAGTAAAAATGTGTGCATCCATATAACAAATAATTAAAAATTAAGTCAAGGTCTACTTTTTCTGAGCTTTAGCAGTGATTATGCCCTGTATTGATTTTAATATCCAAGAGGCACCTCAAAGACAAAACTTTTGAATATATTTAAAGCGGTTGGCTTCTTATTTGACCTTTCCTTCTTCTGGCCAAACATTGCTCCATCTCGCCCACCACCTTTCCCACCCTCCCCTGTTGCCTCCTTGCATCCTGTTTTTCTGTTTCGTCCCACTTTCTCACACACACACACACACACACACACACACACACACACACACACACACACACACACACACACACACACACACACACACACACACACACACACACACACACACACACACATATGTATATATCACCAGCCTCCATCCCTTCTGACCTCCCCTTTCCTTTCACTACCTCCTTTCTCCAAATTCCCCCCTCTTTTCTTCCTCATTCATCAACTTATTTTCTTCATATTCATCTCCATTTCCGGACAATTTTGTGGATGTAAAATTACATAAGCTATAAAATAATGATAACTTAATAATCACCTTTCTCACCCTACAGCAGCAGGTTTGTGCAAAACCCGGCCCACAGACATTGTGTTCATCGTCGACAGCAGTCGGAGTGTTCGCCCATCAGAGTTTGAGCAGGTCAAAGTCTTCCTGGCCAAGGTCATCGAGGGGCTGGATGTTGGACCTAATGCCACCCGTGTGGGAGTCGTCAACTACGCCAGCCGTGTGAAGAATGAGGCATGTGGCTCAAGCAAAGTGTTTGTTATGTCTCGAGCTGTTTCATATATCGCTGATTTTGCTATTGCTCCTCTATAGGTGTCTCTGAAAACACACCGCACCAAAGCTGGGCTGATCAAGGCTGTGACCAAGATTGAGCCCCTGTCCACTGGAACAATGACAGGTCTGGCCATCCAGTTTGCTCTAAACGTGGCCTTCAGTGAGGGCGAGGGTGCTCGTGTCAAGTCGCCTGATATCAGCAAGGTCAAACACACATTTTACACGCAGTTCCACATGCAGTTCACCATATCCCATAATGACTTTGCATCTAATTTTGCACCTGTTCCAACACAGGTTGCCATTATCGTGACCGACGGGCGTCCCCAGGACAACGTGAAGGAAATAGCTCAGCGTGCTCGAGATGCCGGCATTGAGATTTTCGCTATTGGTGTGGGACGTGTGGACATGAGCACCCTGAAGCAGATGGCCAGTGACACCCTAGATGAACATGTGGACTACGTTGAGAGCTACAGCGTAATTGAGAAGCTGACCAAGAAGTTCCAGGAAGCCTTCTGTGGTAAGATGGGAGGAGAGGGAAGAGGAAGAGGGACAGATAAGGGATGTTGTCTGGATTAATTGTTTACAGTTTCAGAGGACAAGGATCAGTTGTTAGTGATAGAAATAGACTAACTGAAAAGAAATACCCTTAGGATGAGTCATCATCATTATCCACACCTTCATACCTGTGGAGAGAGCTGTCTATTGCACCCCCCCATACTGAGGGTAAGGTGTCAGGGCTTTTATCTTTTCATTCCAATTTATTGTTCCCTCCCTTTTGTCCTCCACTCCTCCTCAACAAGATTCATTCAGCTTTTAAGACTCATTAACAAAATCCCAGTGTGTGAGGGCATTAGGGCAGGAACAACCTTTTGGAATGAAATTCCCTCCTGTTCCCCAGTCACTCTCAAACAACTGAGAGGCGAGACTGATCTATCTGTAATTACCGATCCATTAGTGACAATCATTAAATGTCTAATTAGTGATGCCCTTCGGCACTCCCAGTCTGCAGCACTTTTGACTGCTGCCTGCCACTCACTTTGCAGCAGCTAGTCTTACTGCAGATGTTTTGCCCAAGGGCAAAACTGCATGTTGGCAGTGTTGGATTGTTATTGGATAAGCCTGTGTGTCACATTTAAAAGCAGAAATAAAAACAACACATTTTGTTCATTTAAGGCTACTCCAATCTTTTCCACCTGTTTGTTTTAAGGATCCACTTGATGCATGCATCATCCACATATGATAAAAAAACTGTTTAGGTTGACTGATTGAAAGCAGCGGGTCACAGTGGATCATTAAAAATAAATGCTACATTTTCCCATTTTCAAACTGACATAGTTTCATTGTCTCCTCCTAACCCCATTGACCCCCTCCCCCCTTTGTGTGTGTTTGCCACCACACATATTGTGTGTGTGTACAATGTTCTGCATGCACACACACAGTGTCGGACCTGTGTGCCACTGGGGATCATGACTGTGAGCAGGTATGCATCAGCAGCCCCGGATCATACAAGTGTGCCTGCAAAGATGGCTTTACCCTCATGGATGATGGTCGCAGCTGCAGTGGTGAGTGTGTGTATGTTTATGTGCGTGCGTGTGTGAGTGTGTGAAGGTAGTGGTCCAACTACAGTCACTGTGCTACCATGAATAACATGGTCTGTTGCATATATGTGTGTGTCTGACATCACCAGCTTGCAGCAACTCAGCAACAGATGTGGTGTTCCTGATCGATGGCTCTAAGAGCGTGCGTCCTGAGAACTTTGAGTTGGTCAAGAAGTGGATCAACCAGATCATCGACAAACTGGATGTTTCTGAAAGCAAGGCTCATGTTGGACTGGTGCAGTACTCGAGCTTAGTCAGACAGGTATGTGTTTGTTTGGCATGTATTATCACCCAGTAATCATATTCCTTCCTTCCCTCCCTTGAACAAGTCATGTTTTAATTTCCTTCCTGCAGGAGTTCCCCTTGGGCCGCTTCAACAATAAGAAAGATCTGAAGGATGCTGTGAAGAAGATGGCCTATATGGAGAGGGGAACCATGACAGGCCAGGCCCTCCGCTATCTGTCAGACAGCAGCTTCAGCCCCAGTCAGGGCGCACGGCCTGGAGTCACCAAGGTGGGCATCGTCTTTACAGACGGACGCAGCCAGGACTACATCGGAGATGCCGCCAAGAAGGCCAAGGAGCATGGTGAGAAGATACTTCTCAATGCATGGGTGTAGTATGAGTAACCTGATATAATACCTATTTACACCAGAGAACTGTGTGTGTTTGGTGTGTGTGTATGTATGTTACAGGTTTCAAGATGTATGCTGTTGGAGTGGGCAATGCAGTGGAGGATGAGCTGAAAGAGATCGCCTCTGAGCCAACTGGAGAGCACTACTTCTACACTGCTGACTTCAAGACAATGACCCAGATTGCCAAGAAGCTGCAGATTAACATCTGTCAAGGTCACTCATTGTAGCATAAACACTTCAAATATCACTTCTTATATATACTCACATGAACAACAGCTAAACTTTTGCTTTCTCTTCCCACAGAGGAGGACCCTTGTGAATGCGACTCCCTCGTAAAGTTCCAAAAGAAAGTAGAAGATGCCCTACAGGCACTAACAAAAAAATATATCCTTTACAAGACGTGAAATGGTCTGAGAATATGATGTTGGGAGGTTTTTGATGTCTTTGTCATATTTTCTGTCTTATGGTTTCTGTCCTTAACAAATATCTTACTAGAGAGCATGTCGAAGAGGATCGCTTTGCTGGAGAACAAAATCGTCTGAGGACTCACATCCCACTCTTCCCTATACATATGCACACCCACCTTCATACACACACAAACAATTTTTACTTCCTATAAAATACTGTAGAGGAACTTGTGTGTGCGTGTACACCCTGACCTCTGCTGGTAGCCTGAGCTCTCCCAAACCACCTCTGCCTCCTCCTCTCTCGGTCTTACCTCTTCCACCCTTGGTTTCCTGGGACACGAAGCGCCAGTTGCCATGGGGACAACGCCTTTGTGTGTGTGTGTGTGTGTGTGTGTGTGTGTGTGTGTGTGTGTGTGTCTGTGTGTGTGTGCGCTCCGAAGGTCATCCTCCATAGCCAGCCTGTGTGTTTGTTAATAAAAGTCTTCCCTCATAGGGAAACAGTGACGGTACACTGAAAGGTTTTTCTTTGTTGCTGCCTGTGTGCACACAATGTTGAATCTCCCCCAAAGCCCCCAGAGAGCCTGTGTCTCGTCATGTCAAACGGAGCAGCACATCACCCTCATTTGTTTGTCTCTTTAAATCTGTCACTGTCATGTTTCCCTCTCTCTCTCCCCTCATATGTGAAGACTCCAACTTCCTTCTCTTACCCCCACACAAAGGTATCTAATATTATGTATGGTATATATGAAGGTAAATTAATGTAAGATATATGTCTGATAATAAGGGTACACCATTGATGTTTTTTTATTTTCCTAAATAAAGGTGATTCAGGAAGTACATATTATAAAATTGTGAAACTATTGAATGCGAAAATAACATTATTGACACAAATGCGCACACAGACTCAAATTATTTGTTTAGTTTTACACAGTTAATTACAATTAAGCTTAAAAAGTATGCAGAATATTCTCATGTTGGCTACATGATATGGTCTCCGAGGACCACAAGGGCTTTTTGCAGAAAGTCTTTGAAGTACTAATATACTCCCCAAATGGTAGTTGTGAGGACAAAATCAAAGTTGGATCTGTTGTCCAATGAGGATATCTGGATTTTGGAAACTCCTTGCAGCCATTACGGTAATGTAATGCTAAAATAAACAGTAATGACATCAGTTTATTTGGCTTACATAGAGGATAAAACAAGTCATCAAATGCATTGCTCTTTACAGCATCATTGTAGGCTTTTTAGCAGTTGTTGGATTATACCATTTTAAGACAGTGTGTGATGGGTATTTGCCATCAGTTTTAACATTTAAACATGATAAACATTTAGGTATACTTACAACTGTTTTATTTATTTTTTCCCACAAATTTTTAAAATGTGTTTTAGTATTACATATGGTAACAAGGAAACATTTATGTGCAGTTCATAAAAAAACTGGTGTAGGCCAGCTTGCCTCCAGAAACCAGCACAATTCTCACAATTTCTTTAAAAAAAAGAAGAAAAAAAGAGATACTCCTTTATCAGTCCCACAATGGGGGAATTTACATTATTGCAGCAGCAACGTGGACAGTAAAAATAGAAGAGCGGCAATAAGAAAGAATAAAAAACAATAAACAATAAGTAAGTAGTAAGAAGTATTGGAAAATAATAAGAGTAAAATTGGTGTTGAGTGATAATATACCCGAGTTTGATATCGTTATTGCACAACTAGCAGTATTAAAAAATGAGCTTAAACAGTTATTTAAACACATTAAAACGAAAACGTAAGTTACCATTTATTTTATTTTTTCCAAACAGCGTTATCTAAATGTAAGACAAATATTTAAAACTGTAAGTGAGTGCCTCCTCCTCCTCTTCGTCCTCTCTGTTTGCAGTCATTAGTGGAAAGTTTCAGTCACGTCACTGTGACGTCACGCATCTGCCCAGCTCTGAACAGCTGAACGAAACCGGCGACTTAAACTCTCGCTGCTACAAAAATACGCCTTTAAATATCTCATGTACGCTGATTTTTAAACTTAAATTATATTATGTGCAAGTCGGGGAGTTCAGTCTAAACACAAACTATTGGTTCTCAGTGTTTCTTTTTATTATAACCGTTAAGTGCGTTGTTAAACAGTTTGCAGCATCTGCTAGCAGCAGCTAGGCTAACAGGTAGCAGCTATGAAAAGAGGAATATGTGATGAGAGCTTTGAAGGTTGACCGTCAGCGTTAATGATTTGTGGAGCTGATGATTGCGCAGTTAACAAAGATAAGACAGGCAGCGGACATCTCAAGTATTTGGCATTTAAGTAAACTAATCTTTGGGTGTAGCTAGCGGTTAGTTAATACTTCAGCTAACTAGCAGCGGTGAACTAATCGAGGTGCTTTGAAGGTGCTGAGGAACCAGGGCAAGAGATGGCGAGTGACCCCGCGACGGGCTTAACATGCCGGGCTAACGGAGATAAAGCACCGGGGCGAGGGTCCGCTTCTGGCCGCTCATGTCGCCACCTGTCCGAGTCAGAGACTGACGGTGGCCCGACCGTGAGGAGCTTAGCGCGGCTGTGCAGCAGGGACGAGGAGGAGCGGGCAGCGGCTCTGGAGGAGCTGAGCCAGGGGGTCCTGGTGGGCTTGGGTCTGGACCGGCCTGGTTCGGCGCGGCTGAGCAAACCAACGCTTCTGCATCTTCTCCGGCTCTCCGGGTCGTGTCCACTGCAGGAGGTGCGGGAGAGAGCCACTGAGCTGCTGCGGACTGCGCAGGTAATGTTGACATAACATAGTATACAGTCCTCTCATATTGATTGTGCACCAGCAGGAGCACGGGGGTGGATACACAGGGGAAAATATCCATCAAAAACTGTGAACATTCGATAGTAATAAGCAGAATTTGTTCTTATTTTACGAGCATTGGGCCATCTTGCTTCTTATCATATTAGAACATACTAAGATTAGCTGGCTGGTTGATTAATCATCACCTAACATCTGATTGGTCAACGCTATGGGCTGATTTCCATTTTCTATCAAGATTGCTGCTGGTTTCATCAGACATTGAACTACAGGAGGTGATGCAAGACTCAGCTGCGGTGTGCACAAACAAGCAGGCCGGGCACGCCCCCTCCCGGTGCCCTGAAAAACACAGCTGACACACCCCCTTCAGCGTCACGGGCACAGCCAGCATAGCTTCGAGAAATAAAAAGTCAGACTAATCTGTTGGAAATAACAAGCGGTCATTTGTGGTAATCTGCCTGTGGGGTTTCGATGATGTCGGTGAGTTTTAAACGCAGGCTGTGATAGGAAGAGTTTATGGAGAGCAGGTTATGAAACGGCTCTCTCCAGTTATACAATACAGCAGCTGCAGCCCATTTAGGTCTAGTCAAGTTCAGGGTGGTTGAAACTCAACTACATATATGCTCATTCGTTTTAAATATTTTCTTTATTTTATTACAACCATATTAACAATCTGGATTAAGTTTTTAAGAAGATCCAGTCTAACCTTTTAGTTCAGTTTGTTGTGTAAAAATGTTTGTTGCTCAAAAAAATGTTTACATTTTGATATGGGGTAATGTATAGACCCAGAACGTGTAGTAAACACGCACTATGTATGTGTTGTTTTTGAATTATACAGTCTCACACTAAGGGCTCTGAATGAGGACTTTATTATCAGACATTTCCTGTGGATGTTTAGTCATTGCTGCCATGTTCTTGTCAGGTAGAATTAATTCCTGTGTTGTTTATTAATATCTAGTAATTTTTGTCATATTAAAAACATCTGAAGGTTTTACATTGTAAACTATTCAAATAATAAGAAAATGAGGGACACGTTTTTAGAATATAGAAGCACCTCTATTTTAAATCTAGCTATATTTAAGATATGACAGATACTGAACTGATATGTTTCTGCTCTAAGGGTCCTTTTTATATTTCTTTGTATTACATAGTTCTAAAATATATGTGTGTGTGTATATATATATATATATATTTACATGTGTGAATTGGTACTTGTATATAGTATGTTAATCAGTGATAGATTGGGTTTTGCACATATATCATGTGACAAGAGCCTTTGATCTATTCATGACAGGACTATATATTTTGAGATGTAAGGGAGCTACAGTGTACGAAGCTTTACCTTTGTTTTTTTGTAATGTATAGGCCCAATATAATCAGCAACTATATTGTGTCGATTGATTAACCACCTGTCATTTTTCAAGCAAAAATGCCCAACATCCTCGAGTCTCAGCTGTGAGAATTTGCTGTTTTTCTTTACTAAATATTATTATGTTTGCCGGTTGATCAGACAAAAGAAACAACTGATCACATCTTGCTTGGGAGATTTGTGATGAGCATTTTTCTCTCTTGTGTACTTCTGTCTTTTAACTGTCTGTGTCTTTCTCATCACCATTAGGAACAAGGAGTTGAAGTACCACGTGCTCTGGCCTCAGGCCCAAGTGCCTTTATTCCAGCAAAACAGGTGTGTATGTGTAACTTTTAACATTTAAATACCTTAATATAACATGGCACAGTGTGTAACTAAAATAAAAAAAGTTTATTTATTTTAGATATTATAGGGGCTTAATTATATAAGTATTTATTGTTAAAAGTGTCATCTTCTCTTTTTAAAATTTGTTTCCCACTATTGCTAAGTATTGTAATGTGAAGTCAGAAGGAAAGCAACACTGGTAACCAGGTTTTCCTTTTTGTCACTGATAAAACATCACATAATCGTCTCATAATCAGTGTGACGTGTGTGTGTGGTGTGTGTGGTGTGTGTACAGCTGTCCTGTATTTCTATGATACTGGATGTCTCACAGGCTGGCATCATGATAAACAATCAAATCAGTGTGTGTGTTTCTGCCAGTTGAAACTACAAATAACCTTATCTTAGAAACCTAATTTAAATAAATAGACATGATAAGGTTGCTAACAGTCACCAAATTCAGTGCTAGTATTCTTATTTTGTTCCACTTTGGCTCAGATTTCTTGTTATTATTAGTAAAATCACTGGTAACACAAAGACATCCTTCCTTTATTGAGTTTTTATGGTTAAAAGGAAGTTTTATTACCAAGTAGCTGTGTACGTGGTGTGGCTGCTGCAATACTGCAGTGCTTGTTGCTTCATGTCATCAAGAAACGCAACACTTAAAATGTGTTGCCAAAGCTGATGACTGAAAATGCTGACTTGATGTGTGACTCACTCCAAGCTTTCCATTGAGACGAGTGGGAGTGTTGAATCAGCTCTGGACGTTTTCTGCCTTACAGGCTGCTCGTTTCTGGCTTTGAGATAAATTTATTACTTTCAAGTGAATTAAAGCCCAAAAGTGTCCGTATTAAAGAAAAAGAAAAAAATGAATGTGACTTCAGTAGAACTTAAGGGAATCAGCTGTCAGACTTTAACATGAATGTTATCTTTTTCTTTAGACATTGAGAGAAGGAACGGACCAGAACATCCTGATTGAATCTTTTCTTTCATTGGGTCGTGTGGACCACATCACCATGGTAATGGCGCTGCACCCTGCTTACCTCAGCTGCTTCCTGAGGACCCAACATGCTTTGTTGGAGCTGGATGGCCCCTTGCCCCACCATTGGAGACATTACATCGCTGCCATGGTAAGAAAACCACAATATATGATTATTAACCCCATGGCACCTGTCAAATCCAACACCAGCAAATGCAGTTATGGCCTGATGTACACTTAAGTAAGACCTAAAAATATTTCGATTGAAGACACTTCAATAATATTTAGGAAAAAAAATACTATTTTACAATCAAGATAATATAAAATTGAGTCAGCTTTTCAAAAAGATATATGTTAAACTCCCATTCAGCACCTGCAAAGATAATGAAACATGATGATACATCAACTGTGGACATTAAAGTTGCTGACCTACTTTAGGTAAGTGGTTGTCCTTTTACAGCCGATATAGCACAAAACAACAATAAACTACAACTAAGTGCAATTAACAGTAGTTGAATACATGAATAGGACCAGTAGACTTTGAAATTAAATATTATTCTTACAAAGGCAGCTTTTGAGCACATAACTGTTTTCTTTCTTTTCTTCACCGTTTAAAATAATGTGTCACCATGTTTTTTTATAAAAACAAACTGTGCACATTAAAACAGACCCTTTTCAGTCCCCCGTTTTCTTTTTCAAATGTCTGCTGTGAAAATAGTCTATTGTTCTTAACTCTAAACAGGACTGCTGTCCGTTGAAATTTTTAGCATAACTGTGCAGTGTCACTGCGGGTTAAATCATATTATCAACACAGTCTGTCTGATAAAGCCCACATGATCATTTGAACGGACATTTTTAAAGCGGTACTGACCGTGTGTTTACTGTTATTTTATTTGCATCTTCATTTAGTTTTTAGTGTCAAATGAGGCAAAACTAAAAAGACCCTCTCAGTTATTCTGCCTGAGCCATTTATGATTTGTTTCTTCTTACACACACATATCTAATCATTTTGGCTTTATTCCTGTCTTGGCACAATTATATCAATATTGCAGTAATGCTCTTTTCGGCATGCTGCCTCTTTTACAGTCAGATCAGCTGTAGTAACCATAAATAAATAGATTCAGAAAGGCTGCAGGGGTAAGAATGTGAGGAAGCACAGTGCATTAATTAGAAAGAAGAGCATTTTTACTCTCTGACTGAAGTTACATCACTACATATCAGCTTCAGCTGCACATCTCCAAAAACAAACCTTTCACTGTGTCATAGCTGGGGGAACAGCTGCAGCTAATAAAATTAATGGAGGTAGGTGTGATTTTGGTGTGAGCACCATGAGGTTAGCAAGCGCTGTTAATAATGACTATTATCAGCTCTTGATCTATGGCACCACCACCAAAGTCCTCAATAAACTCCAATACGTCCAGAACTCTGTTGCACGCCTCCTCACCGGTACCCGCTCCAGAGAACACATCACACCTGTCCTCCGTGAACTTCACTGGCTTTCAATCAAACATAGAATCAACTTTAAAATCCTCCTCACCACCTACAAGGCCCTCAACAACTTAGCACCCCCCTACCTTGCTGACCTCCTTCATCACCACGCCCCCTCCCGATCCCTGAGGTCCGTCTCTGCCAACCTGCTACAAGTCCCCCGGACTAAGTGCCGGACCTGGGGTGATCGGGCCTTCTCTGTTGCTGCCCCCACCCTATGGAATTCACTCCCCCCTCACATCAAAATCTCCCCAACCCTCTCCTCTTTCAAATCTGCACTAAAAACACACCTTTTCATACTAGCCTTCAACTCCTAGCTCCCACTGGACTCGTCATGTTTTAACCTTTGTTTTTGTCTTCTTTTGTTTGTTTGTTTTTTAACCTTTTATAATTTATAAACATTTGTTTCATAGTTTTAAATAGGGAAATAGGGAAATTGTAAAGCGTCTTTGAGCACCGCATAAAGCGCTATATAAGTTTGATTTATTATTATTATTATTATTATTATTATTATTATTATTAACCTTAATCAAATCTCTCGTTAATTTTATTAGCTTCAGTTTTAAAACGCATCACTTGACAAACAAGTGAAACTGTTACAGCTGCATATGTTTAAAGTTTGTACTGTTCATTCTTTATTTTTCAAAATATGTTAAACTTTATCCTACATAAGCTCAGCCAGATGTTTTTGATATAATTATGATGCTCCACCTTGGAGTTGTGTCACAAGTCATTGACTCATGTGTGTTTGTGATAACAATGTCTGAAAACCAGTGTCTGATTACCTACTGAACCAAGGAGGATTTGAGACTTAATCTTACATATCAAATGATTAAAATGTCTAGAAAACTTCAAAGAAACACAACAAATATTCTTCATTATAATTGTTTTTCATTTGGACCTGTCTTTTTTTTGGGTCAAGTTTGCTGGTAGATCATTGAAGGAACTAGTAGTGTATAAAAATATATTTTGACAGAGATCCCAGTTGGGTTGAAGGTCAATTTAAAAAAAAAAGTGAATTCTGACAGTCAGAAAAAAATAATGTTATGTTGTAATGTAATGTTGCAGGAACACAAAAACATGAAGAAATGAAATAATTTTGATCTCAAGAGAAAGTTAACATGTATTATGCCGCCACTAATAGGTCTGCTGAAGACCCTCTCATAAATATTTATGACTCTCCTCACTCATCGAAACATCACATTAGCCGCACTTTCACCTGATCTAGAAGAAGTTTAGTCGTGTTGCTTTAACCTGTGAGTCTTTGACATTTATGAGCACAGACTGATCTTAACAGGGATTTTACACATCAAAGTCTGTTTACAGGTGTTGGGGAGAGCAGCTTCATAAATGAAAAAAAGCTGAATCCTGAGACCTCTGTAACCCGCTCCTCATCTCTGCATGAGGCTAGTGACTCCAGGCTACATTACCCACTACTAGCATAAAAACCACAACCCGTTCAGTCCATAAATCAAGACAGGTTGCATTGTGGGTAATCTAGGTGCTGAGTTTTGATAAGGAAGAGGAATACATAGAACAGTAATACACAGATTAGTAATTAAGCTTTGTTTTTAATGTACGTAATGGTCAAGAGTCTACAACTTTGACTCTACGTCGTGTTTCACAGGCTGCAGCTCGACACCACTGCTCGTACCTGGTGCAGCAGCACAGCGCAGGATTCCTGGATGCTGGCGGGGAGGAGAGCTGGCTGAGCAGCCTGGAGCACGCTCCCACCAAACTCCGCAGCCTGCAAACGCTCAACAAGCTGCTGGCACACAGACCCTGGCTCATCACACAGCAGCACATCCAGGTCAGACACAGCACCCACTCAGACACTCTCAGTCTCTCTGCTTGTAGCAGATTGTAGAGACTGATTGTTGTAATGGAGAAAAACAAGAGTTTTCCATGTGTTTTCCAATTTCTTATGTTACAGTGCTTTATATTTTCACTAAAGAAAATATACAGTATGTAATGCCAGCGGTTCTCCACAATCAAAGGATGATTAAACCAGGTGCACAGAATAACATGAATGCCTTCTATATATTCTACTTTAATACAAAAAATCTGCAATAAATATTGACGCTTGATGGTTCATTCTTGACCTTCTGAAATAGACTTTTGACCAAAATTCTTAGCCCAATGCCCACTTTCTTGGTTTTTTCAAAGCTTTCAGCCACATTTTCCTGGCCTTCCTCAGCAGATGGAGTTTGCTCCATGGCCTATGGAGGTGTTTTACTTGTTATTAACTCTCTCATACTAAGTCTCTACACCAATTCACATTCATGAATTCCTCCATCAGTCATTAATAAATGTTTGATTAATCCTTCTGTTTGATTAATCAAATGGAAAAAAGACTTTCACAATCACTATTTTATTGTCCACGAGAACATTTTAAAGAATATGTTTGAAAGCTGGTTTTGGAATTTTTTAAATAAACACATTTCAAACATTTGTATAAATAAGAATGTGTATCAACGACACAAAAAAAGCATTTTATTAAGATTTTTGTATACTGTGCGTCACATTAAAGCTAAAAGAAATATGAATGTGGTGTTTTTACAGCTCTCAATTGTAAAAGTGGGTCAAATTTGACCATAAAACAATGTGTAAGGGTTAAGTGAGCTCAGCAAAAAGGAAAAACTAATAAGTGGACCTTTTGATGAGAGTCTTCTATGAGGCCCTCTTTTGTGTTTTGGCATACTTTTTTGGACTAAATTGGCGGGGATTAATGTTATTTTGTTCATCGCTGTGTTTGGTGGTACAGCAGTTGTAAAATGTGGTCTGTCCTGCAGGAACTGGTGTGTCCTGGAGCAGATCCTCGCTGGTCATTGGCTGAACTTATTCATGCTGTGGTCCTTATGGCACAAGCTCATTCTCTCTGTTCATTCGTCTGGGGCTGCGGCTTAAATCCTGAACCTGACCACATCGGAGGTTATACCTTCCAGCCTCCTTCACCCAGTCACTTCCCTCGCAGCCCGAATAGTCCCGCTCATGAGGATGGTAGACAAGAGGTGAGTCTAGTGATCATTTTTCACCACAGCTGTGACAAGCCTGAACTTAAGTGACAGCAGGACGCGGACAGAGATGTATTTGTTTCATCAGTCACACTGGTTTAATAACAGTGGTAGAAACGGCTCATTTGACAGTTCCTAAAGCCCCACCCCCACACACTTTTCTTCTTTTCTCCCCCAGTTGGTTGATGGAGCAATGGAGGTGGAGGTGTTGATGCAGAGGATGGTGGAGCTACAGCAGCAGGAGGAGGAGTGCACACAGGAAGAGATGGTCACTCGCTTTGAGAAGGAAAGGAGCGAGAGCATACCAACAGGTACAAATCTGCCCGCTCATCCGTGCATCACTCTGCCATTTACTCAGTTCGCTTTTGTTTACTCACCGCTTCCTCTTTGTTGTGTTTGTTTAGCTGTGGTGCGGGGCGCTCCACCTGACCTGGTGCTTTGTCTGGTGGAGGATCAAGAGTTCAGATATGAGGACTTTGCCCCTAGAGGAGAACAGTCACCAGCCACCATGAGAGCCCAGGTAATTTGGAACATTTCTGTGTGTATTTTGCCTTCCCAATTTATTTATTGACATGTTTACATGTGTACATGTTGATTGTCTGTGCTTAGTTTCTCAGAGCTGTGTTTGTAACTGTTGATGTCTGATGTGTGCAGGACTATTCATGGGAGGACCACGGCTACTCTCTGGTCAACAGATTACTGCCAGACATGGGCCAGCTCCTGGATGAGAAATTCCAGGTACTCTCAACTTTCAACTTATACACATAAACACCAATAAGCAGTTATAAAAACAGGATAAGACATGACAGATTAAGGAGTTTTAATGCAATAAGATGCAATAAGAAACTAAGATGTGGAGGAGATGGTGTGGGCCTACATGCTTGTTACAACTCCTGCAGTAAAACCACTTGGTGTCAGCAAAACAAGACATTGGTGACAACTTAATAGTAGAACAGTGTTTCCCAACCTGTGGGTCAAGGCTCTCACAAGGGAGAAGTACAGAAAATATCAGTTTCTATAGGCGTTTGTTCGCTTTGTTCCCACCTCCTTTACATGCAGTGATGTGATAGCTGGAGCGCATTCTCTGAAACAGCACAGTGTCCTTGGTTAGAAGAGAAAGCTTGATAATAGAGCACAAAACAATTCAGACTGTCTTTGCCCTCTGTGATCATAATTTTATTGTAGCGCTTTCAAATTAAACACATTGATTATGAAACACAGCTGTCCTGTGCTGGCTAACTCACTACAGACCAGGAATTTTGACTTTGACTAACATTATCTGTACTTCTTCTCATGTTGGTGTTAATACTTGTTGGACAAACAAAAGGAGCATTATTAATTCTTCCAGGATTGCAAGTTTACTATTTTGTTTTTCCAACAGTTTCAAATCCTATCTGTGTGGCTACAGAGTTACTGTAACTTTTACCTTTTTTTCTGATTGAACCTTCTACAATATTTCCTCTTAAGTTATTTTTCTTGGTAAGTGGAAGTAGCTGCTGCATAGAGTAAAAGGCTGAGTAAGCTCGCTTTACATCTATCAGCAAATAACATTTGCTGGTAATCACATGCTTGGTCAGTTAACTTTACAGGACTTCTATACTTTTTTTTTTTTTTTTTAATAACTTTATTCTCAATAAAGACACCAGAGAGACACAAAAAAGAGAGTGAAAGCCCAGGCAAGGAAAGAAAAGAGAAGTAAATGGCTAAAAAATTGCACTATGAGCTGTAATAGAGATAGAGCGCAAGGCGTCACGCTCTGTAAACCACAACCACCAGAGAGAAAAACAACAGCACCATAATGTGCAACAAAGGGCTGAAGCGCTTACAAAAACCCTGCAGATTTCATCACGTCGAAGGATTATTTTAGCACCCTATGTCTACCAGAGAGGAAAAGGTAGTTTAGAGCATATACTGAAACCTGTTACATTGTGTATGCAATACATGAATGCAAGGGCTGACATCACATCCACAGTAGAGAGCACAATTATACAACAAACTCTACCATATAACAGGATGGCATGACACTTTTCACAGCTGATGTGGCGTCTACAGTTTTTAAACAGCAGAAGAAATTACACACACAGACATGTAATCATTTCCCATTCAGGCCCAGTTACCTTTCTTTAGTTCCCCTTTTACAGTTAGCATTGCAGCTGTATGCAGATTAACTGAGTTTCAGGCTGTTTGTGCAGCTCAGGTCGGGTCTTTCTCTTCTTCTGCACGGCACAAAGCCTGTAACATTATCCACTTTTGTCTTCTTAAAGGCTCAGTTTTTCAGTTCAGCAGCTCATAAAAACTTAGTTCTAGGTTCTTTACCTTGTTGGTAGTGCATCCTACCACACAGCAGCTTTTAGCCATTTTTCTGTTGCTGACACACAGAAGTGACAAGGAAGGCACCTTGAATTGTTTCCCTTCTGGGGTAGCCAGGATTTCATTGTGCTGTATCTCTGTGTTACCTTAAAGAGCACATCCTTCTGATCTGAGCATTATTTAAACCAGTTTTACCATCGCTCATTTTAAGTACATGAAGTCAATTTAAGTCCATGAGTGGCCTTTCTTTAGTTTTTTTCCAGACCTCCTGCCAAATTTATGTCCCCACCACTTTTCAAATCAAACCTTAACCCTTCCATAGTCCTATTATTAATGGTTAAACGGTCCCATTGCAGGTTGTTAGCAACTTAACCTACAACAGGATGGCCATGCATGAAGGTGTGGACACTCACACTCTGAGGAAAGCCCTATGGAACTACATCCACTGCCTCTATGGGATACGGTCAGTAAACTAAATTACTTAAAATAAAACGTTTTTTTCCTCTGTTGTCACTAACTTTTTTTTCTGCCACTGCATGTATGCAGATACGACGATTACGACTATGGAAGTGTGAATGAGTTGCTGGAGCGCTCTTTGAAGGTGTTTGTCAAAACCATGGCCTGTCATCCTGAGCAGACCACAGCACACGTTTACCACTCCTTCTGGAGACACTTCAGACACTCTGAAAAGGTACGGACCAGTTCAAACACTCACCTGACCTGCACTCACCAGTCACAACAGCTGGATCATCTGACATTTTACGCATGTCATCCCTCTTTGCCAGCTACTCAGCACAGAACGAATCATTTGACATTTCATCTTTTCTGTTCTTTTTTCCTGTATTTTTAAATGTCATTAGAGAAGGGAAGCCTCACAGTCAGGACTTGAAAGTGTGTCACCCAGTAACCTGAAAGTAATGACACGGATCTCTTTTTGCAGGTTCATGCAAACCTTATAGTGATGGAGGCCCGACTACAAGCAGCCCTTCTGTACACCTTACGAGCCATCACACACTACATGAGATGACACACACGCAGACACGTGTTTTTGCAGATGCTGAGCCAGCTGTGTTGTACCACAGCCCAATGCATATCACGACATGGATAGACAATCTCACACACGCACACACACACACAAACACGCACACACACATACACAGACACACACTACAGTGAATGCTTGTATATGCATATCTTATGTTTCAGTGTTAATGTTTTGGTGCTGCTTTTTGTGACAGGGATATTTAAAGTTTGTTACTTATTTTGCACTGAAATTTGTCAGGTTTTGTTTCCCCACTTGAGCCTCAACAGTTTTTTCCCCCCAGAATATCTTGCACATGTTTCTGTCAATCACAAGCATATCTAGGTGCTACATGGCAGTTATAAGAGTGGAATAAGGAACAGCATTACTAAATCATCATGATTCAAGTGTTTCCTTTTCAGAAATGTTTTTGATATGACTGTACAGGCCAACTTCTATCAACCAGACAACAAAATGACTACTCATGCCTCAGTCCTCTCTCTCTGCAGCACGCAGAGGCTGAGTTAAAAAAAAGGCAAAATAACTTGTATTTTTATATACAATAAAAAGTTAATTTGTTATCAAAATGGCAACAGTGTTGCGTGCTTCTCTGAACATACTCTATAGTTTAAGGTTGTATTTAAAGCACAGTGAAGTCTCTAGTATATCTTGTATCAGGAAGCAGCTCTTGTATTTTTGACATCCAATTCAAAGCGTTACATAAGAGATATGTATTTTGAGAGTTGAGTTTCTTAATTGTTTCCCCCCCAAAGAAACCCAAGCCAGCTGGAAATGAGCCCGAACTTCTGGATGTGTTTCTGCAGGAGTTGCATGGACACACCAGACGATGGCGACAAAGACTACAGTTCACTTTGAGTCAGTGACTATTAGTATAATGTTAACAACACATAAAGGCTTGTTCTGCTTTTCAGTTACAGCTGAAAGTGCATGTGGTGGCTGTTGTTGCTGTTGATGATGGTAGCTTATGTGGTAACACACCTTATCTGTCATATCAACATGACATCAAATGTGACATGGCCTTTAGGAGCAGTTGGATACTTTCTGACAGTTATGCTCTCATGTAGCACGACTAATACGCGGATGTCACACATATGATGATACGGTCTTCCTGTAGTTCACAACTAAATGCATCGCATCTCACCCTGCACTTGCACTTCAGTCAGGCACCACAAACTCATCAAGACTGCACCAGTATGTAGACTGAAGTTGTGTTTCAAGTAAGTACACTACTGACTACTAAGGTGAATTCAGTACACCTGTTTTTATGTGCTCTTGTGTAAGGTTGTATAATAACATTGACTTTAAAATTGGTAACTCCAACCTACTCTACCCGTGTGACCCGGTTTCCTAAATTGTGGGGGACTCTTAAATACATGTAAGTAAAGCTTCAGGATCTTAACTGTTGCTGCTGCGTTCCTCGTAAATAATGTGCAACAGCGTCATTTTGTGCCCATTTAAGAGAAGCAGATAAATTAGCCAGCCTATTAAATTGAATAGGTCTTCTCTGCGCGCTCGCGTCCCTCTGGGGTGGACCTCGTCGTGCGCGCCATTCGTCCACTCGCCAAGGTTTCCGGACGAGGCGCGCGCTCACATCTCATTTGCTCTGCTGAGCAGCGCGTAGCTTTTCTCCTGTGCGCCCCGCGAGCCACCGGACTCCTCAGATACTGGTCCCGGTCTCCGCGCGCCTGCTAGCACTGACAGGGATAACGACGATTGATTTTCACGCCCGGTAAGTTTTACTCTGTTTATCACTTACTAACTGAAAAATGGAATATTGAAGTGTTAAAATGAGCAAAGATATGGGTTAGTTTGTTGTTTTTTTTAGGAACAGCTGATGATTCACTCAGCTGACAGTGGGACTCTTCTGAATAATACATGAAATATGGGAAACTATTATTCCTACAATGTCTGTTAGATAAAAAAAATAAACTTTTTCAATCTTTGGGTATGGGTGGAGGAAGTTGCCCACAGGCACCATCTCTGTAGCAGGGTCTAGACTATAGAATGAATAGAGTAGTAAAGGGACACTGAAAGTAACAATAAAATAATAACCATTACCTAATATAGGTAAGGGTTTTTTTTAGCAGCCCACAACCACCTCAGTGCCTCCTGCACCATTTTTTCAGTTAAACGATGAGAGCTCTATTGATTTCAGTGTTTGTGATAATTGGGTAACTTTGGAGTGCACAGTTAAAATAAAAGGAAGTTTGTTGCAGTTGCTTCTGAGAAGTGGTTAATCAAGTGTGGCATCTAATACTTCCACTCTTTTGCTGGACGGGGACCAGAAATGCTGATGTTTGGTGATCAAAATACCAATATTGCAATATCGAAAGTGTAGAAACCATGAGATGAGATGCGATTTCCTCAAATGAAAGACTTTTGTTATTGACATGGCTATTATTTGTACAGTTTTTGTAACAGAACGACTATGTGTCATCCAGAAAGTCAAAAGGTCAAAGAGTGGCCTAAATTATAGGGTCTGGATTTGTTGATTGTATGGTGTGGGGTCAAGTGTTGTGTCTGTGCTGCACACTTTTCAAATATGTGATGGATTTTCACTGTGGATGAAGATCTCATCTCTGTCAGACTATGTAAGATATTTGCCTCAGAAAAATCTTATTCTTTTATTTAATGTGACTGAGTTATCTGGCAGTACGCCTGCAGGAAGCCACCTTGAGGAAAAGGCAAGGCTGCATGTATCCTCAACATGTCCGTCTGTCTGAGTCTGTGGCTCTGGCTGGTGTAGGTGTTTACTCCATCATGATTGTCTGTATAGGTGGAGGTTGTGTAATGACACCTCCATCCTCTATGATCAGAATAGATTGTTTGTTCCACCACTTGTTTCAAGGCAAGGGAGGCTTGTGTGTTTGTGTTAAGACTTAGTTGTCGTGGAATTTTGAGAATAGGATAGGGGAAAAAACGCGATTAGGCTGTCCAAGGCCGGACTTCATCACTTCCTGTTTCTTTACGAGGTCAGTTCCTGTCTTTAGCCTCGGGGCTAGGCAGGAAGGAAGGAGGCGTGGTTAGTTTTTTTAGTGGGGGGGGGGGGAATCTAGTAATGGCGGTTACCGTCACACAGCCTTCCCACCAAGCAGCTGAGGGCTGTGACAGTTGAATGTTTGACCAAGATGAGCAGCAGCCTTAGAAAGCCTGATGTTGGGACGCTCGGCCACCTCTGGATGGGCTGGTCTGATGAATCTGTCATGTTCTGTTTTGTAGCTTGACTTCTGCTTCTTGTTGGTCCCTTAACCCCCAAACGCTTCAGAAAGTGTCTGTAACTCACTTCATGTACAAGTTGATGAATGCATTCCTTAAAGCCTCCTTAGTCTGTATCTGGAGGACATGACGACATCATGTGGAAACAGGATGTCCTGATGACCGAGCCACCTTACTTTTCCACCCCCCCCCCACCCCCCCCCCCACCCCCCCCCATCCCCCCTCCAGTTTTCTCCCTCTCATTTCTGTGTATGTTATGTGTGTGAGGGTTTGGTGACAGCCTGCTTCCCATTGTCCTATCATCCCTGCCCCACTCACACTCTGCATCCTGTGGGGCTTCCTGCAAATGCGGGAGTCAGAGTCAGGCAGAAAGACAGGGGAGTAAGGCCAGAAAAGAAAGGTAAGAACTGAAGAAATGAAGAGATGAGAAGAAGGAGGAGAGGAAACCTGATTTGGAGTGAAAGCACAGAAACTCTCCAGATCTGAACAATTGTGTGTATGTGTGTGTATTTGTGTTTCAATGTGTTCTCGCGGTGAATTCCCTCACTGGGACCGCTTATCTGCTGTCCACTGTGCAGGAAAGGGTGTGTCACTTGGATTCGGGTGTTTGTGAGTGTGACGACGGTGAGGGTGATGTTATTGTAATTTTGCACAGAAAGCAAGCTGATGCTTTGTAGGCCAGAATGTCTTTGCTTCCTTATATTGTGTACAAAATATCCTTCAATTTAGTCTTCTGTGATTTTTTTTTATAAGACGGTCACCCAAATCTCAAAAGAGCATATTTTCTCACCTCTAGTAAAACTGATAGTTGAGCAGATAGTTTGAGTTTCATTTGTCCAGATTTTTGACACATTCATCTCAAAGATTTCTGCCTTCACTTAAATACGATGGAGGCAAAGTAAATTTCATTTGTGGTACTTAAAGTATTAACACATTACATCTCAGAATTTCAATTTTATTACAGCTACTCTATCTGTGCTGAAATGAATTATACCAAACTAGCAGTGTGGTAAATAAAATATATTTGAACTTGTCTTCGGTTCAAGTGTCTATGTTACTCTGGACCTTTCACAGAAATTATTTCCTCACTATAAAGAAATTCCAGTGAATACTATTGACAGCTATGTCGCCATTGGGGTGGAAGAGGACATTACAAAACCAGCGTAAATAAAACCAAAACTATTTGCATGACTTCATACAACCGGTGATAGAAGAGAAAATAACTTGTTGTCTTAAAAAAACAAACACAAAGTCATTAACACTAATGCTTAGCCAATATCTACTGAATACCAAGTGCTAGTCTGTGGTATAAAAGAGCTCTTGTTGTAGACAGTTATCGCAAACGAGCACCGCACTTCTCCTCACCAGAGGAAGCCACTTCTGTTTCACAGTGTATTAAAATTATTTCTTTGTGAGCGCTTGCCAGACAGCTAATAAAAGTCTGTTGTGACGGTCAGCAGTCAGCCAGTGAAGAGAAGTTTAGTTTTCACACAGCAAACAGGGGAAATACTTTTGTCAGGGTTGTTGAACCACATGCAGATTTGAAGATATTGACAGACAAATACAGTTGTGACAGTCACTGTATAAGTTACACACCATATACACACCTTTATGTCTCACTAAAGGATATCATTTCAAACTTGCGCCCTTTAAAATAAGGAATTTCTGGTTTAATTCTTCCTAAACGGAACGCTATATCTGTGTACATCTCATTTTCGTTACTTGGTTTCAGGTGGCAAAGAGGAACTTAGTAGGTCCTTAAATTACTCTGCGTGATAAGCATTGGTGCAGTAAAGTAGCAAGTTTTATACCAGTTTTTTTTAGCTCGCTGTGCATACGTGCATGGTGAGACCTTTGTCCAGAGGCCTAAATGTTAAAATGTTCTTTGTTTTTGCGTATGTGAACACCTCAGTTCAACTCAATTATGCTGTGCTATTTATGTTGCATCACAGTTTTTGTGTGCAGAGAAGTAGACAGGCAAGTGAGAGAGAACAGGGACCCAATGAAGCAACAGTGACTGTACGTCTGTGTGTCTGAATACATATCCTTGTTATTGCGCTGATCCTGTCTGTGGTCATCTGCCAATCTTAGAAACGCAAAGAGAGGGAAGAGATGAGAGAAAAGGGCAGATGACAGATTAGGTTGAAAGGAAAGAGGCCTTCTTCACACCCTGTCACTTCTCTTTTTTGAGGTTTATCACAGAGAGAAAGAAAGCAGCAGATCAGGTGCAGCGGACGGGTGGACAGAGGGAATACGAAAGGTTATTGTTGGAGGGGTGCAGGCAGGGAGGAGGGAGAACACGAGAAGAGAAAAACAGCAACAGAGAGGAAAGAGTAGTGTGTGTTGGAGTGTTTGCGGCACTGCAGCTGCTTCGGGCATGTGTGTCTGTGTGTGCGTGTGTATGTATGGATGGACTCTGTCCTCAGTTTCCAGGAAAAGGGGGGAGCCATCAGAAGGGTGGACAGGAAACTCTAACAGTGCTAACTTCCTGTAGCTCTCCTGATGGCTGACCTGATAGTGAATGAGTGTGTGTGTGCGTGCGAGCTTCTGCGCGCGTTACATTTTTGCATATTTTGCTCTGGGTGAGCAACAGACTCTCCTGGACGAGGCTCATAATAGCTTGTGTTGCTTTAAAGCTTGAGAGGAATTTCTGGGAATTTGTGGTTTCGATGGAACAAACTTGAATCTGCTCATAAGGAGCACTGTTTTTTTTTTTTTCATAATGCAAGTGAATTACATTTGTTTTTTGTCGCTTGCTGCCATAACCTGTATTGTTCTTCCTGTGTGTGACTTCCCTCACATTCCTCAGTAGGTGGGGTGGCTGCAGGCTGGAGTTTAGTCAGCTTGAAAGGTTGCCAGTTTGAATCCCAGGGCCAATGTAACTACACTCAGTTGTTCGATACACCAAGCTAAGGCCATCTAATTCTACAGCCCTGCAATGAATGCTGCTGTCATGAGGTTATAATGTTAAATGAGGCTGAAACTGTTTTAGAGAGTTGTTGATTCAACATCATGGTTGTTCTGGAGTCCGTGGGGATGTTCGCTTTTATTTTATTAAAATTAAAGGTGTTTCTAATATTTTGTCCACTCTAATTCTGCATCTTGTAAGTATTTGAATTGTCCATTAATTCTGTTTGGTCTACAAAATAAAAATAGTGAAACTTCTCCTAATAATTTCCAGGTCAAATTACTGACAGATTTCAGTTAACTATCACATATGACAAAGAAAAGCAGAAATACCTCACAGTTTTAGAGCTCCTGGAGCCTTAATTTTTGCTAGAAAAATGACTTTAACAATGAATCAATCAGCAACAACAATTATTTTTCTGTCGAGCGACTAATTGATGAATTGGCTTGTCCTTGGTTCCAGTTGAATCATCACCTTTCAAAAATGGCTTCAACAACAACTAAACATAATAACATTCATGAAGATATGCTCTAGTATTTAACCTTTGCCCTGAAGGGTGCTGTTGAGTAAGGAAGGCACTTAGCAGGAGAGTTTTTGATTTCTATGAAGAAATAAGTTTGCAAAAAAAAGTGACGGATCGCCTCGATTGCATTGATGGATCGCGTGCCGACATTTCTGCACACAATTAAAATGTTTTACAGTCTTGTCTGTATGTTATTTCCTCTTGATGTCCTTGTCCCCGGCATTTGCTTTGTCAACACACGTTCTATTGAAACAATGCGGTTCGCTCAAAACTGGAAGTCAGGATTGCGTACATGTGTGCACATCGACACACTGATCTCTGTGAAATGCATTTCACATTGTCAGTGACTGTCACTTAGAGTCAGTTACCCCTGTCTAATGATGACATTTATGATCTATTTCACCACAAACCCAAACTCACACACACACACACACAGCTGTTGACCAAAGAGAGTGACTGAGCACCCCCTCTCGAAACTGTAAAGCAAAAGGGAAGTGGCTAACCTCACATCTCTCTGTCTTTCCTTATTTCGAGCTGTCTCTTTTTTTTTCTTCGAACTCCTCTGTCTCCTCGCGTCTCCCTTCACGCGTCTCTTTATTCACGCTTTACTGCTCTTGAGCCCTTCTCTCACATTCTTCACCACCTTTTCCCTCTCTGGTTCTCTGTCACTCATTCCTCTCTTGCCCCGCTCTCTTGTTCCAACCCTTGTCACTCACCTCTTCCCTCTCTTTCCCTCTTTTTGTTTTTATTCTTCTAGTGGCGATGGTGATTGACAGATGATCTGACAGAGGAAGACATCAGGTGAGGAAAAAGTTAACTTCTCCTGCTGTGTTCTCCACCTTCCTGCCTTTGCGTTCACCACCACCCCCACCCCCACCTCCCTTTCGCTCCTCCGCCTCCCCCTCCTGTTTCAGGGAAGTTATGTTCTTTATTTAAAGTTTCTAACTTCTCTCTTCACAGTTCTCTCTATTTTTTTCCACCACAGTGACCTCCTGCATGCTGTTAATGCGTGTCACTTTCATTTTCTATCAGGTTCTGTTTGAAGTCTCAGGTTTTGCTCACGTAGGCAGCAATTAAGGCAGATCAATTACTTTTAGTAACCTCAATTTGTTTATTCCACCAGATTTAGTTCTGTATTTAATTAAGTAGTTCAGTAATTGCAGTAATTAAAGGGTTACTCCACCAATTTTACACATATGGTTCCGTTTACCCGTCACAAGGAGCACTTAGCCAGTGAAATGTAATGTCTCTGTGGCTTTTAATAATTTGAAAAAATAGGTCGGGTGATGTAAATTTTTAAAGGAAAGCTTGCATTTCAAACTGTGAATGTGGAGTTTGAAAGAGGGTTTTAAAATTATCATTATGGGAAATTTAGGATGTGATGTTTTTGTTTTTGGACTCAATCTAGCGCATAAAAGTCAGAGCACCTTGGCCTCTTCTTCAATGTTGACCATTAAAAAAAGTCTCTTTTTTAGCACCCCTACTTTATGGATGTGAAATACTAAATGACTTTAAACAGACTGTGCTTTTTTAGTTTTTTATATTCCATCCTTTTTTTTATTCCAAACTAACCTTTGTTGTTATCTAAAAACAAGTACATTAAAAATAGGCTTTTAGGAAGTGTGCACTCAGCTTGAATCACTATTATTGCAGCAGAGAGAAGAAAACTGACATTAACACATTGGAAGCTTTGGTGTGTACCTTTACTGCTGCAGTTTTCACAGATGCTGTCTCTGTACAGGTTATTATGGGGTGTGCCTGTTGCAAGCAGAAGAAGTCCGCCAAAGCAGCAGCAACATCATCAGCAGCAGTAGACATTACAGATCTGAATCTTAACAACGCGGGTGGAGGGTTGTCTGCAGGCTTGACTCAAGGCCGTTACTGTCCTGACCCCACTCAGACCATCCCAGACTTCAACAAGGGTTTCTCAGCCAGTAGCATCTTCCCAAATGCCAACACGCAGCAGCGGCCTGGAGGTGTAACAAGTAGGACATTGAGTCTGTTTGTGGACGTATGTGTGTGTGTGTGTGTGTGTATATGTGTGTGTACAAGAGATCCAAGTAAAATGGTCTTGATATCCTCTTATATTAATTTTACAATATACCTTTAGTATAATACAATATACCTTACATGCAGGTTAAGTGTCTTGAAATGTGTCATTAAAATAAGAAAAAAAACATTATTGTAATTTTGTGTGTTTTCACTTGTTCTGGCTAATTAGACCTCTGGTCAGGTTTAAGTTGGGCAGAGCAAACCTCATGAACAAGTAAGAATGATAAAGGTGTAACTTCACCCAACCTAACATGTACGACAACAGTAATAAGAGGATAAGGCAAATGTCAATTAAGCATTGTCTGCACACACGAACACAGTCCTCTGTCCAAGGCAAAAGAAGTGAAAAAACAACAAAACCACATATATTAATATAAAGTCAAATATTGTTTGGACATGAAGCATTTTTCTCTTTAGTTGGCCTTCTTGAGTTGTTGTATTTAAGCATTAAAACATTTTAAACCCTCTTAAAACAGCAACACCTCTAGGTGATTGTTAACATTCAGTGATATGAATTGAAATGTATTACTGGAAACTGATTCCTCTTTTTCTTGTTTTATGTGTGTGTGTTTGGGTGTGTCTGTGTGTTTTTCATATTCATGCACAGGTGGCGGAGTCACACTCTTCATAGCTCTGTATGATTATGATGCTCGCACAGAAGATGACCTCACTTTCCAGAAAGGAGAGAAATTTCAGATCATCAACAACACGTGAGTACAAATGGATATTAACACAGCTATATTATAATCACATCTGTTTACAGATGGTGAAAACAACCACAAAATGTATATATGATCAGTGTTAAATGAGTTCAGTTATGACTCCCAAAGGTAATTATTTTTGTTTGCATACATTAAATTTTAGAGGCTGCAATTAAATGTCATCCATTAACACTGTGAACTGTCGGAGGTCTCATTTGCTGCCTGGTGATATTGACAAGCATACAGTCTTTAATCCTGTCTTACGCTGAAAACCAAAAATCAGTTTGTATGAAAATGTTTGAATTTGGGTTTGTGGCAAACTGTTGTGGCGATGTGTTTACACTGAAGTCAGCTCAATTTAAATAACTTTTTTTTATCTACGAGCAGCAGAGCACACACAAACACATACATCTCAACAAAACACACAGAATAGAATGACAAGTTTAATAATTACAATCCTAAAAATTAAAAAGTATGGCGTATGATGGAATACATAAGTGATGACAATCCGCTTGTTAAAAAAGTGCTTTAAAAAACCCCCAACAACTTATACATTTACAAATGAGATTATTTTTAGACTGGTCAGCAATTTATGTCAAATTTCTGGCCTTTTTGTGCTGTTATAGTTTATTTTCTAACTTTAAATAAAAAAAAGTGAAGTATTAAATCTTGTATTGTGTAATATATTGGACTGTGTGCTGACTGTCCACTTACCCCAGATGTTCCAAAACACAGTATATGTGACCTGCTCTGTGTCTACAAGAAAATGCCATCATGCATGTTATTTGCTATTTGTGTGTTTCAGAGAGGGCGACTGGTGGGAGGCTCGGTCTTTGGACACTGGCAACTCAGGTTATATCCCCTCCAACTATGTAGCTCCTGTTGACTCCATACAAGCCGAGGAGTGAGTGCACAAACACACACACACACACACATCACACATCACACACACACACACACACACACACACACACACACACACACACACACACACACACACACACACACACACACACACACACACACACACACAGAAGAGAAAGCTATGCTGCTCTCGTGTTAGAGTTCATATGTTAAAAAAAAAAGAAGACATTTATACTCTCAGTGTTTGACACGTGGTCATGTGGGGTGGAGGTCAAAGTATGTGCTGCAGTGGTGACCTGGGTGTTGTTGTCATGGTGACAGGTGGTATTTTGGGAAGATGGGGAGGAAGGATGCGGAAAGACAGCTGCTGGGCCATGGCAACCAGAGGGGAACTTTTCTCATACGAGAAAGTGAGACCACAAAAGGTGAGGAGACCACACATACGCGTACATAGACACACAAACACTGAACAGAGGCTTACCGCTCTACATATGTAAAAGCTTTTAATTTTTCTCTCTTTTTGACTCTCTCCTCCTTCCCTCCCATCAGGTGCTTACTCTCTTTCTATCCGTGACTGGGACGACGCCAAGGGAGAGCACGTCAAGCACTATAAGATCCGCAAACTGGACAATGGTGGCTACTATATAACCACGAGATCACAGTTTGATACCGTGCAGCAGCTGGTGGAGCACTACACAGGTAAAACATGTAAACACACACACAAGAACACAGATTCATACTTTTTCTTCTCCTTCTACAGAGTAAAGAAACTGTTTTGCCAATGTATCTTCATTTTTCAAAGTTTGCCCTTCTTCTTAAATGTATTTACATTTGTTATCATTCTCTGCTCAACTGCAAGAGAAAATTCAAGTCTCATTCTGTCTCTTCTTAATTAATACTTTGACTCAGTGACTTCAAGCTTTGCTCAGAGTTGGTCAAACAAACAGGGTTAACACCCTTCACTTCCTCTGCTCTCTGTCAGTGTAAATCTGACCTCTAGTGGCTTGTGCTGATATAGCAAAGCTGTTCTGACACATTGATTGATAATGCTTTTTTGCTGCTGTATATCACTGCTTTTTTTGTATCTGTACATGATACTGCTGCTCAGAATGTGTGTTTTAAAGTCTGTTTTGCTGAATCTTCCTTGTGCATTTGTGCCTCCGTTTTTGGATTACCTGTCAGTTGCAGAAGCACATGAGCAACCTGTCTTGTTCTTTCTTAATCGCATTTGCTGCCTTTTTCTTTGTTTTCTTGTTTTTCTTTTTCCCCTTCGCCTGCCTGTTGTCTTTCCTCTCTCTCTCAGAGAGAGCAGCGGGACTGTGCTGCCGTTTGATTGGCAGCTGTAAGCGGGGCATGCCTAAGCTGGCTGATTTATCTGTGAAGACCAAGGATATGTGGGAGATTCCCCGTGAATCCCTCCAGCTGATTAAGAAACTGGGCAATGGCCAGTTTGGAGAAGTCTGGATGGGTAGGACTGGTGGGACTGTTTCGCAGGGGGGAAGGTGACAGCAGGAGCAAACCTGGATTTAAAAAAAGGATTAAAACAGGAGCAGATACATCCTGTATAGTATACCTCAGTCTAGGCTGTGTTCAGTTGACAAGAACATCAGTAAGGATTTCTGGTGTATTTCCGGTGGATTTCTGGTGACACTTGTGTGCTCACATACAGATACACTGTAAATATCTGTTTATCTGTCTGTATTGTTCAGAGTGTCTGCCTTTAGCTGCAACAAAAAGTACCTGTGGATTGGACCCCACAGTCATAGACAACACACACATATAGTTAGCTGTTGTCTGGACAAGTTTTTAAAATGTATGCGTTGAATAAATAATGTGGCCAAGAAACAAATCCATAAAAAAAATTCTTGAATACAATAAAATTACACAGAGGCAGCGGCTGATAAATTAAAATATAATAGGTTGTGTTTTACATCCAGGTGTGCAGAGTTGTGCCCCTCCTTCCCTGCTGTTGCATGTGCATGTTTCATCATCTCAACCTATCTTTTTGTCACCCCCAACCCATCTTTCTTCCATCTTTTCACCCATTACCACACCTTTTTACTCCCATTATCCATTACCCGCTCCTCCCTCCTCACTTCTTTTTTCCTACATCTTCACCCTCCTTTACTCCTCCCTCCCTCCCCTGCCTAACAGGCTCTAATGATGGGCTGTGTTATTTCCTGACCAAGCCCTGCCCCAACTCCACCCCGCTCACCATGGGTCTTGGGCGGGATGCCTGGGAGGTGTCCAGGGAAACGCTGTCCATGCAAAGGAAGCTGGGTCAGGGCTGTTTCGGGGACGTGTGGATGGGTGAGACTGACACCTCTGACCTGTGACGCCCTCTGCAGGCTCAGAGGGAAAACTGTCTGTCCAGCATTGTCCTCTGCAGTGTCTGTTACTGTCCTGTAGCAAAGACTGTTAATAGTGCTCTGGCTGTGGCTATCCTATCTATGTCAGGTAATCTAAGGATGTGCATATTTACAGTTACACCTAATGCCATTTTATTGCCAAAGTGGTAATACAATTTCCCTGACTAAATCTCAGTGTGAGTTTCTGAGTCATACAGAGTTTCTCCCTGAAGCCAGCAGAGCTCTGTGCCTGTCCATGTAACTCAGGTACTGCTGGTGTTGACGTAAGACCAGTAAACCTCCCTATATCCCTCCCATCTAACATCACCCTGTCTCATGTCATGCATGCACTCCAAAATAATAATCGTTTGCATGCATCAGGATTTTTATAGTGTGTATGTGTGTGTGTGCTAATTACAGCCGTGTGCCTGTGCTTGGGCATGCGTAGTTCCTTGTTTTACTGTGTTTTTTTTAATATTTACAGCATACATGTCTGTGTGGGTGTTTGTGTCCCTGTATATGTACTGTATATAAAGCCATTCCCTTGTGTGTATGCCAGAGAAATAGGTGTGTTTGCTTGCACAGTATGTGTTTGTGTGTGTCCACGTACTGTCTGTGTATTAACTTGTTCTTGTATGTATGCTAGGCATGTGGAACGGCACCACCAAGGTAGCGGTGAAGACTCTGAAGCCGGGAACCATGTCCCCTGAGGCCTTCCTGGAGGAGGCTCAGATCATGAAGAGACTCCGCCACGACAAGCTGGTGCAGCTTTACGCCGTCGTGTCTGAGGAGCCCATCTACATTATCACCGAGTTCATGAGCCAAGGTATCAGGCTGTGTAAACTGTCACACCTGTGACATACTGTAGGTACAGTGTGAGTTACTGCAGTTAGGTGGAGACCTTACTGACTCTGAAAAGAGAGCTCCACGGAAATTGGACATTAAGTGTGTCTTTTTTAAAGTGTAGTTTGATGAAATGATGAAAATATAAATCAGAGAGAGCACATCTCTACTGTCATCCTGATTTGTTATTTTAATAATAGAATATCTTCATTCTTTTTTAAATCTTCATTTGCATCCTCGCATGTAAAAAATTGTTAACACAGTTTTCAGAAGTCAGCCTGGATGCAGACCTGCACCAAGAAATAATCACTTGTTCTTTTCCCTGTGGCATAACTTTCTACCATTTAAAAAACTGTGCAAATTAGAGATATCCTGCTCAGCACAGAGCAGACAAACAGTTGATAATGAACACATCAACTCCTTGGCAGGGATAACAAATATTAATATTGAAAATTAAGAAAAAAAAGGCAAGAGAAAATTTGGCAGAAGGGTGATGTTGTGACCAGAGAGATTTGTTTTAAATATGAAGTCAGTTTTAAAGCATAGGGCCTTTGACCTCCCTGTGGAGGTGGCCAGGAGCAGGCAAAATATTCGCCACATACAATTTCTTTAATATTCAAATGATACAAAAGTTGGAATTTGGATGTGTCTATGCTAAAGGGAATACAATCATTTACTAAGCATCTTTAGCCTAATAGGAGGGTAACTATTACATACTGTATTTTGTTCATGCTGCGATACACAGTGCGGTATCTGGTAGACAATAGTTAACCACAGGAAGTGTAAGAGATCAGTCATCTATCTCATTTCCAGGAAGTTTGCTGGACTTTCTAAAAGATGGGGAGGGGCAGGGTCTGAAACTGCCTCAGCTGGTGGACATGGCTGCCCAGGTTAGTTTAACACACACACACACACACACACACACACACACAAATAAAGACACACACGGATAAAGACACAAAATGACTAGACGGACACATATACTTGCCCTCCCTTCAGCTCTTTTTTTGTTTATACTGTAGATTGCAGCTGGAATGGCGTACATCGAGAGGATGAATTACATCCACCGTGACCTGCGAGCAGCCAACATCCTGGTTGGAGACAATCTGGTGTGCAAGATCGCTGACTTTGGCCTGGCTAGGCTCATTGAGGACAATGAGTACACAGCCAGACAAGGTAACAGGATGTGATAGTAACTCAGCTGTGTATGTATGTGTGCATGAGAGACACAGGCAGAGAGCCACGCTTCTTCATTGCAATGATTAAGAGTGTTTGCCTCTGCCTCCATACCTATATTTTTATATATAACCTATCCTAATTATATGATTATGCATCTTCACTGTGTTGCCATGGTTTCAGGGGCGAAGTTCCCCATCAAGTGGACGGCTCCAGAAGCTGCACTGTATGGACGCTTTACCATCAAGTCAGATGTCTGGAGCTTTGGCATCCTACTAACCGAGTTAATCACGAAGGGACGTGTGCCGTACCCAGGTACCAGATGATTCTTGCCTGTTTAAAAATATGTTTATTTAGTTGCAACTGGTTTATTACTTTAGGCAGTAACATTTCTCCAGGATTATGTATTTTGTCGCTATTCAACATCAAAACATGTTGCAGATGACAACAGAGAGTGTTCACTTACATTCTCACCCAGAACAAACTGCATCACAGCGCTGTTGGTCACTGAGCAGCTCCACTGGAGACTTTATGGCAGCAGTACTTCAAAAGTAGATGGAGAGGGAGGGGAGCATATTTCTTATTCCCTGTCTTAAGCGCCTGCCACCCTGCTGTGCAAATTAGCACACAGATCATGCCGTTTCCCCGCCCAAACATTCCTGGTTTAACTGTAAGGCCTTAAGAATTGATTTGAATACTTAACTGATGCTGCAGTAAATCACAATAGTTTAATTTAATATAATATTGATACACTGACATCAATCATTACTGTTTGAACAAAATATATGGATTAATGAATAGTATTTTTTATTTTGAATTTTTTGAAGATATTTTAGGTAGGAGTTTTTCATTCCTTTACGTCAGATGTTTTAAATGTGGAGTTGTCGCCTATTATAATGTCATAATATAACTTTATTCATTTAAAAAGATCTTTATTCACTGAGATTAAGCAGCTCTTTTACAGAACAATCCTGCTCAATATAGCAGCACCTCACACAACATAAAACAGTTTACAGAGTCTACAAAACATATTAGACAGACTTATAACAAATTACATAAATTATGAGGCGAATAATCAAGGATCGCAAAACACATAAGATTAGAAGCATATTTAAGATTGTTACAATAACTGAAACAACAATGCCATGATAAGGAATATTAAAAACAGACATGTTGTAGTAAAAATAAACACATAAAATAAAATCCTAAAACAGATGTTCAGGCATGTCGCCATTACGGCTGTTCAGTGTTTGAATGATGTCAACATGTTGCTCAGTGTTCTTATAAGACTTCACACTTTATTACATATTTTTGATTATATTCTTTGATCATAAAGCGGTTTAAATGTTATTTAGAGATTATTCCTGTTTTTAATCGAACCCTCTTTCTCTGAACACCCCTCACTCTCTCCCCTCCCTTCTCCATTCCTTTAGGCATGAACAACCGAGAGGTGTTGGAGCAGGTGGAAAGGGGCTACCGAATGCCCTGTGCCCCAGGCTGCCCCTCCTCACTCCATGAACTGATGCTGCAGTGCTGGAGGCGGGAGGCCGATGAGAGGCACACTTTCGAGTACCTGCAGTCCTTCCTGGAGGATTACTTCACTGCCACAGAGCCGCAGTACCAGCCTGGAGAAAACCTGTGAAAAGTGCACACACATCGGAGAGATGTGAAGCAATAACCGGACAAACAGAGAAAGACAGAGACATAGAAACATACACATGAACATGCCGACTGGCATATTGTGACTTACATGTACATGCTTTTTATTGTGACACACACACACACACACACACACACACACACAAATATAAAGAAACATATGATTGCCTTGTTTAATTTTTTAAAGACAAGTTCCTCTTTTTGTTCATGATCACTGCAGCCCATTTGGGACAGATCAGTCAACCATGTTGAAGAGCAGAGTCGGAGCTCTGCTGCTCAGGCCTTGCAGTAATGTTGCTTTACTCTGTAACCATGACAACAAGGAACTGAAAGAAGATGTAGATGGTTGTGTTGGGGTGGGGGCAGTCGAGTTGGTACATGATCTATTCAGCTGCCATATATGTTCAGGTCCTTTGATTCCTCTTTCTAAGAAGAGCGCTTTAGTGGGTCAAATCTGACATAAATATGTTCTATATGAAAGGATCACAGGCGCAACAGGTTGTCAGACAACAGTTGGAAAATGTTTAAATGAACCTCATGAACCTGTGTGGTGTCTGAATAGATCATGTTCAGGCACTCCACAAACGTCTGTGTGGGATTTAAGAAGATGGCTGCTCCTATTTTACCTGAACATTTTCAACCTTTTCAGGGTATTTTAAATAAAAAAGGCTGTTGAACTGATCCCAAATCCATGTCTAAACTATCAACATGTGTCCAATTATGTTCAAAATAAGGTTTTTTTAGATTTAAGTGCCTTTAATACTATTTTAGCCAGTCAGAGAGATGGTGAGGAATGCTCTTTGTTTGTCTGATAAATTGTATGAAATTTTTAAATGAACCGTCTTTTTTGTTGTTAATTTAACTTGGATATATCTGCATCACAAAGACTTCTATATTTAGTTAACATGTATACAGTTTTCATCCATTGGGAGGGCAGGGTGAAATGTTACACATAAAGGAGGAAAGTCAGTGTCAGTATGGTCTTCGGAAAGATAGTGTTTTTATTGTATTTCCTTGACAAGAATGTAACCTTTATGCTGAAATTCCCCTGACATGTTATTGCAATAAAGATCAGATATCTTTGTTTAAGACAAGTCTCTTATTCTATGTGTATGTTTTTTTTTTAATGTAACGTAATGACAAAACCAATCACATACTCAATCTACTGTATCTCTCATTGTTATTATTTTACTTTAAGTGAACACTATTTCCAGTTAGTCTAAAGAAAAGGAGTAGAAAAAGTGAGCGGTTGGTTAAAAAAAAAAATCTTTGACTGCAAATTCAGTATAGCTGTTTTGCCCTCTGCACTATTATATTATATATACTTTTACCTAAATAGAAATGACTTGCTTTAGAACAGGCCTGAACATTTACCAAATATGATGTAAATATTATGTATATATATATATTTGTATCCTTAGATTTTACCATATAAATCGTTTCATATTATTAGTGTAATGGGCATCCCTGGCAACTATTGTCTGTCCTCCCACTCCCTGCCTGCCTATCTTCTTCCTTCACACTCGCCCTCTCTTTCTGTTCTCGGCAAACTACGGTTCCCATAATTCCAGAGGTGTAAAGTGAGGCCAGCTACGGGTGCCCGGATGGCTTTGACAACCAGGCACGTTGGAGAGGCACAGCGGAGAGACTAGGGCGCACCAGAGACAGAGAGCTGGAAATGCAGAGGCAGAGACGCACGGGCGCACAGTCGATTTTTGCCTCCCGCATATTGGGGAGTCCCGTGCCTGTCACCAAAACCGGAGACCAGCGCTCGAGCGCAGTTATGTCAGCGCCTTGACTGAGGAGAAGACTGTGAACCAACGTCTCTTCTCCCTATTTTCAAAAATTCTCCTCCTTTTGATTTTTTTTTTTTTTTTTTTTTTGCTTTCCCATCTTTGTGGGTGCAGATATTAATGTGAGCCAGAGGAGCGGGGTTTTTTTCCGTTGGCGGCACGATACGGTGACGCGCGACGGCAGGAGGACACAACGTTTACATTAATGTGGGAAGACTATCTCCTTCCTACTCGGGCAGCCCAGATGAGAGGGAGCTCCGTGACCCGGGCGAGGAGAGGAGTGAAGCCCCGCCACTGACAGCTTCGCGGACCGCCAGCCCCGCGAGCCAGCGTTGACACCGCAGCAGCTCCAGCAGCGCGAGACCCCAGACTCTCTTTCCATTTCTTGGTGAGTGCGCTTGCAGCGTCTTGTGTACACAACACCAAAAATGTTGCTTACTGTCCGCTCAGCCAGTTGTGTTGCGCACCTCTGGCTACGTTTCTTTTTTAGTTTTTTTTTATGTTAACCTCGTCAGTGCCGTTAACTGAGGAGGGTCTGCATGCATACCGCTTGTGCTGCTGGGTCATCGGGGCTTTTCTGTGGGCGTGCAGTGTGTGGCAAGTGATGATGTTCAAACACACACACACGCAATATGATTGAATGTGTTCGCAATGAACTCTGTGTACCCACACCTGTTTTTCTGGGAATTATCAATATCCTCATCTAATAACCTCATTATCACTGTATATAGCTTACATACAGTGTAGGCAGGGCAACAGTATACAGTACCTCTTCTGGTACTGTCATGCTGCTGACACACACGCACACACACACACACACACACACACACACACACACACACACACACACACACACACACACACACACACACACACACACACACACATCCTGTCTTGTTTATTTGCTGTATCCACAGGCTGTACCTCTGTGGCTGAGTTTAATGGTTCTTTTCTAATAATGAATATACATACCAGTGGCACATATATCATGGGTCTGATGATGTTGACAGATGTTTGCTTTACATATGAACAGCAGACACTGAGAGCCCCGGCGAGCGTCCGTCCAGCTCCCGGGGTTTCCATCCCAGCAGCTGTCAGGCCACTTAGACAGGACACAGCAGCGACACATCCTGCAGTGGCAACAGGGCCGGCGCATGTGCCTAGCTGGAGAGACGCACCATGCTCATGGTGGTGATTATCAGCTCTTGTCTGTGGTTTACAGAGGAGGAGGAGGAGGAGGAAGAGGTGGGGGGGTTGGGGTGGGGGTGGGGGGGGGGGTGTACAAAGGAAGAAAGAGTGCCTAAGAAACTGAAAGAGAGGAGAGGGAGAGAAGATGAGAGGGAGAGAGAAGTCAATGTCAGTGTCTGGGCAGTGACAGTTCGTTATTTAAGGGCCCCTCAGAGACGTGCACAGGCTGCCCTAGTGCAGGTACAGTTAGTATGCAGAGTGATGCTCTGCCTGCCTGCCTGTCTGTCTCTCTGTCTCTGTCTCACAGTCACACAGTCTCACTCTCTCAGTTGTTGGTTGAAAAGAGAGTTCTCTTATTGGCGGGTCCTCTTGGACATAATGAATAATTTCAACCCTGAATGCTGGAATGAAAAGGAAATGGCCTCACCTTGGCATGCAGCCGCTGTCTGTCAGACTTGTCTTGAGTGCACGGCCTTGTGTGTGTGTGACAAACAGAGAGAATGTGAACATATAACAGCTTAGGCCTATTGTGCTTCCTACCTGTATGAGCGGGGCTAGTTGTCATAGCAACGGCCTTTTAGCTCCGTTGGTGTTCCTCCTGTCCTCATTGGCAGGGTCAGCGCACCTAACACACCACATCTCATCTCAAAGCTGTGTGTGTGTGTGTGTGTGTGTGTGTGTGTGTGCGCGCGTGTGAATGTATGCACATGTGTACTTCAAACTGTGTGTGTGTGTGTGTGTGCTGTAGAAGTACCTTTTGTTTGCGCCTTGCTGCAGTTTGTAGGTGTGTGGGTTGATGGCACAGACAAGCCATAGTGTGTGTGCGTGAGTGTGTGTGCGCACAGGTGTGTGTGTGTGTGTGTGTGTGTGGTGCAGTGTCACAAAGATATACCCTGCTGATATGACAGCCGACAGCTCAACCAATCACCTGTTTTCTCTCTCTGCCTATCAGCATGTGAGGTTGCCTTAGTCAGACGTCCTCTTGATATGGAGGTCGTCATGGAGATGGAGAAGACAGAATGGACACACATATTCATGTTTGAGCATACACACACATGCACAAACACACATAGACACATAAAACACTGAGCTGTGAGGTATATTTAATGGCTTCTATTGGTTTTCTGGTGTTTTCGGAAGTTTTGAGTCATGTTCAGGATGGTGCAACCTGTTGAATGGTTAATATTTGTTTAGAGGAACCTTACATTAGCACAAGAAGCTATATATGGTCTGTTTGGATCTTATCATTAACCTTTTACATCATGGTACAGACCACATCACACAAACCATCACCACCAGTAATCAGAATCAACACCCTATCAGCGATTGAGTTTGTTCAAATGCTGATTCTCAAAAAACAATCTCAGGCTTCTTCTTAGAACTACAAAGCATCTCATTTCATGATATTGGTTTCTAGCTGTGTGCAAGATTTGTCAAATGCAATAAAGAGCTTTTTTTGTATTTTGGATACAGATGTTTTGTGAAAGTCATCTGAAGATCATTCTGGTAACTCCTCTTTGAACTCTTCACAACAGATATATTACTGCCATTCAGAAAAAAGGCAATTTACACCAGCGTTGTGAATGAGTCAGGCCATTATTACTCAGCACTTGAAATGCATCCCAAAATACACAAGAAATTGATTCTAGGGCACGGATTCACATACACAATTCGCAGTGACAGAATCTGGATGAATTGAGTTTAAAGTTGTCTTCTGATAGCTTTGATTTATCAGAGGATACCTGGAAGCCTAAACCTGAGATGCAAATGATAAATGTTTCTTCTGATGTTTCCAAATCTGAGATGTTATATTGTACTCATGCATGCTTTCCACTGCCTTCTCTTTAAAAAACTACTTTATATCCTATAAAACCTCTTATTTTTAATATTTAGTGAGAGGACTTTTTCAGAATATTTTACAACTTTTAATATTTCACACTATTCAGCAGGCTACTAAATAATTATACATTACTTTGTCCTTGGAGTGAAGGGTCCTATCTTTTACGACTCCTATTAATCTAATCGTCACCTGAAGTGAAAGAGCTCTCGCCACAGGCAGGTAAACACGGTTCAACTCCCACACACACACACACACACACACACACACACACACACACACACACACACACACACACACACACACACACACACACACACACACACACACACACACACACACACACACGCATGCACCCACACACACAGCAACCATTTAGCATTAGTGTAAGCAGTGTTTGTATGCTCCATTCTGTCACCTCCCACACAATACATTCATAAAACGGCTCCTCCACGCCAAAGGCACTGACTCAATAGAAGACATCTCCTTTTCTCTTTTTTTTCTCGCCTCCATCCCTCTTTTAAACCCTCCCTCCACCACCACCACCACCTCATGTTTCTCTGCCTCTTCTTATCTCTTGTCCCTTCCTCTGCTTCTTTTTCTTCCACTTATCTCCCTGTTTCATTCTCTCCTTCCTTCCTTACATATCCTTACTCACTTACCTCCTCATTCTCCTTGTCTCTCTAACACCCTCCCCCCTGCAGGGCTGGTTGCAGCCGGTTTGAGTCTGACAGTGAAGAGGAAGCTTCGACCTCTCACCTCCAGAGGATGGAGGGAGGGAGGCAAGAGGAGAGGGATGAAGGAGGGCACAGAGTTAGAGGAGAAGGGAGAGAGGGGGGAGGGTGAGGGGGGGGGGGGGGGGGGGCTGCAAGAGGCGATGAAGAGGTCAAAGAACGAGGGATTTGCGAAGAGAGAGGAGAGCTGGGGGAAGGGACAGAGAGAGATAGGACGGAGGGGTCAGAAAGGAAAACGCAAGATAAATGAAGGGAGAGCGGCAAGATGGAAGGATGAGGAGGGAGCGATAGAGAGCGTGAGGGGATGAGAAAGAGAGAGACAGAGTGTGAAACTCTTGTGTACCTCCCTAACAAGCTGGACAGAATCAGCTCAATTATTAAAGAGGAGCGAGAGATGGGGAAAACACGCAGACACACAGACATAGACACACACACACTCACGCAGAAAAGCATCTCTCGGTGTCTGGCACAAAACTTGTACTCGCCGTCTCTCACACACAAATGCAGAGTTACACACACAGACACACACACACACACACACACACACACACACACACACACACACACACACACACACACACACACACACACACACACACACACACATCGATCTGCAGTTTGACATCCACATACTTACAATTCAACAGACTTTATTGGCATGACATTAGACATGTGCTGTCAAAGCACAATTACGATTATGAAAGACTGTTAAAGAATGAAATGAACAAGTTAATGTGGATTACAATATTAGTTTATAGGGTAAATGATTAAATATAATATGTATATGAGTAATCAACTTACAGATGTACAGTATTGAGCATCAAAGAGTCGGAGACTTAGTTATCTTTGTTTTTAGTGGCGTATACATGTGTCTGGGTATGGGTGTTAAAAACAGTGAGTCAGAGGATAAGCAGAGACTTGTTAGTGATTCTCCTCAACACCCCCGACCCCCTCCCCGCCACCACCACCAACAATACCCAATTTGGCTTCAGTGCAGTCTCAACGTTCCACCAGCGTGACTTCAATGTCGTCCCATCAATATGAACAGATAATCAGAGCACTAAGGGGTCTGTCTATAAATCCCCATCATGAATATAGTTTTCTCCCTCCCTTCCTCTCCTCCTCCTCCTCTTCCTCTCTTGCCCGTTCCACCCTTGTTTCTAGTTCTCTTTCTTCTTTCCCTTTTCCCTCCGTCTCTGAGGAAGTGTATGCCCCCAAGGGACGAAAAGATTTGCTACCTTCCAGGAGAGAAAGAGATTGTGTGTGTGCATATGTGTGTCTCTTGCTATGTGTGTGTGTGTGTGTGTGTGATTGTGTGTGTGTGTCCTCCATATGTGTGGATGATTGCGTGTGTGCGCGTGAGAGTGAGAACACACACTTCCTGAGACAGAGAGGGAGAGAGAGGCAGGGATGAGCAAGTGAAGAGAGAGTGAAAGCAGGAGGCTGTGGAGGGGGAGGAGAGAGAAAGAGATAAGAGAGAAAAGACAGAGAGTAGTCGGGGAGAAGGGGGAAGATGGATGAATGCACTGCGCACTGAGTGTATGTGTGTGTGCTTGTGTGTGTGTGTGTGTGTGTGTGTGTGTGTGTGTGTGTGTGTGTGTGTGTGTGTGTGTGTGTGTGTGTGTGAGAAAGAGAGATGGTGGAGAGATGCAGGTAGACAGAGAGGGACGGAAGGGCTTCTTATCCTCTCAGCAGAAGTCATAATTTCTTAGAGCGTGCACAGATGTGTGTGTACATGCCTGATTGTGTTTGTGTCTGAGTGTGTTACCTTGCTCAGGCTTGAGGCCAAGAACCAAAGAGGTACAGTGGGGTAGCGTTGGTGTGCAGTTTGAGCAGCATGTGTGTGACTGTGCGTGCTTTTTGAGCGGTGTGTATGTTGAGGCTGTGGCTGATGAGCTGTCAGTACCTACAGTTGGAATGTTCACAAGGCGGCCATTGTTGTTCAAACAGCCAGCAGCCTTCTCCTTGGCAACGGGCTCTGCAGCAGCGTCTCCCACAGCAACTGTGGAACAGGAGTATGGAAGGAGGAGGAGGAGTCAGGAAGTCAGGGCCGCAGCACAGAGGCCCCTCTCCAAAACTCTGGCCTCAAGGTCTGACTGTGTGTCAGGGTCCAAGCATCTGGTTTGTGTGTCCTCTGTGTGTGAGGTAGATGTGCGTGACTGTTTTTATGTGTGTTGGTATGTGTGGTTTTTAAGTTTCTCCGTGAGTTCTCGCCAGCGTGACTATGTGGAGTGTCAGTGAATGTGCATCTTTGCTTGCATTTGTGTGCCTCTGCATACGTGTGTATGTGCTTGTGTGTTTCTCCCTGTTTGTGTGTACATGTCAGCTCAGCGTGTGCGTGCACCTGCATGAACTGTAAGTAGGAGCGTTTCTGTGTTTGCACCTAAGTGGTTGGTTTCGTATTCCTGTATTTGCATGTGTTTCCCGACATATCCCTGTGTGTTGGTGTTTTTTTGTGTGCACATGTGCACACTCTTGGCTGTTCCCAAGCGGTCGGTCACATGACCCAACTGAGGGGCGGCCATCAGCAGCGCCATGAAACTGCCTGCAGGAGAGAGAGAGACAGAGAGGAGAGAGTGTCAGGCTGAGTTGAAGATGAGGGAGGGGTGTTGGGGAGTGGGTGTGTGTGTTGTGAGAGAGACTGGGAATGGGAGGAGGGGAGGTGGTGGTGGTGGTGGGTGCTAGAAAGATGAGAGAGGGAACAGTGAAGAGAAGTGAGGAGGGGGGTATAGGAGGAAGAGGAAGGGGTAATACAGTCCTCCTTGTCTTAAAATAACTACACCATGTGCTGTAGGTTTCTACAGAAACAACAGGAGAGAGACAGTCAGATAGTGAGACAGTCAGAGGGGGGTGGGGGGTCCTGGTTTTGTGTTGTCTAGTGTTTCTAGCTATTTCTCCGGTCCCCTGTGTGCATCCTTGGCTGAGCTGCAACTGTATCTGGTTTGAAGTCTGTTTACGTTAGATTTCTGTCTCTGTCTAAACGTCTGTCTGCCTTTTTGTTGGTCCGCACATATGGTTTATGTGTTGGTCTCTGTTCATTTATATGCTTTGTGTGCCTATTTGTTGTGTGTGTGCGTGCACATGCTTGCTCTTGGCAGTAGATACAGCGCGCACACTGATGATGAGGATCATTAGGAATTTCCTGCAGCTGGGGAGGTGGTGGTGGTGGTGGTGGGGTGTCAGTGGGATGGGTGGGATGTGAGTGGGTGAGAAAGAGAGGAGAGGTCAGTTTGAATGAAATCGGGGTGGGGGGGATGCGTTTGTTGGACTGTCTCAGTTTGACTGACATATATGTGCATGAAGCAGCAGCCCACCAAAGTCCAAAGTTCAGCTCTGTACTGAAGGGACTCTGATGGTAATTCTGTGCAGGGCATATCGGCCCCAGAAGTATGATATGTGTGTATAACACTGCTTGCCTCCTTGGCACACTTACACACACCGTTAGCTCTCATACGACCCAGGCCTGTTGATTGGAAGGTTTGGATGTGCTTGAATTTTAGCTGTTCAGAGTTGGTACCC
>NC_084985.1:16837926-16840426 GCF_963691925.1 Scomber scombrus
AATACGCGCGTGTATACAAACGGAAACGCACAGCCATGCAGTAAAAGGTAGCAAGCACAAAGGGGCAGAGGAGCACTGTGCTAAGGCCCTGGAGGTGTAGTTATTTCAATCTTGCCTCTTGGTTTTTGTATGACACGCTGCTTGTGAGAGGTTGTTGGTTCACTGGGAAAGAAAAGAAGCCACTGGGCATTGCAGAGTGGAGAGAGAAAGTAAGAAGGAGAAAGCGTGTGGTGTTCTGTAACCGCCTGGTAGCCCATGCTTACTGGAGCTCAACAACACTCATTAAACTCAGCTGCCTGTGCTGTAAAAGTTTGGGAGATCCAAACTGAAAAGGACTCCTATCCCTCCCCCTGCAGGCCAAAACAACCCCTGTAGAAGACTTTATATCCCTGGCTTCTACATAAGATGGAAACAAGTTTTGATTTGTCTGCACTGTGGTCTGGAAAGACTAGTCTCCGGCCATTTTTCATGGTCGTGATCTGCAGTGTACTGTGCTTTTAGGTGAAAGAAGTTGCATGCAAACAATACTCCAATTTGTACACATATTTGGGTACAGTTTGGCTTCTTCCCAGTCATTAAGGTCAATGTTTTACCAGTCATCCAAAAGGCTTCATATATGAATAAATTAGGACAAACTTCGGGGTTTCTTGGTATTGAATGATTCACAGAAGCACCACATTACACATGTTTATATATAAAAGAATAAAAATGCTTCTACAAATACCTTTTTCTACTCCTATACAAATGGTATTCTTTCTGAGGATGGTGTCTGTCTCATCACACTCACAGAACTCAAGCTCATGCTCGCAGAAATTCAAGTGCAAACGCTGTGTACAAAAAAGCTGAGTTGCAGAGATCAAAAACAAAAGCAGATTTCCAAAGTTGACATTACAGTGATTTGTTTGCATGTTGTACTCATTCCCCATCTGTTGCTCCAGTTTAACCTCACATTTTGTGATTCAGTGCTGCTGAGTACCTGCGGCTAAACCTTAATGTGAAAACACAGAGTAGGCTTTACAAAGTACTGCTTTCATCCAGTTGTTGCATTCATTTGTACTGTTTCCACTGTCTTGTCAAACTTTCCATTCAATTTTTATTTTGTTTCCCGTACAATTTTATTAATTCACAATTATTTCCTGCAGCACGTGCTTAAGTATATATTAGGCATAAGTAAATTAATTAGTCCATACTGCATAAAGTATACACATTTTGTTGTAACTTTTTGTAATATTTAAATGAGTATATTGGTAGACAACAATTTAAAGTGAAACATGTGGATTGAGGAGCTTATGCTGCTTTGATTTCTGTATGAATATTCAATATGTACTTTTCTTATTCACAGGGAGATCAGAGGTTATGGTCTGCTACATGGGTTCAGTGTCTGTGGATGCTTTTGTTCATAAAAGAATGTTTTTATTCTTTAAATGTCTTCATATATATCTAAATCAAAGATACATACAGTATAGAAACCTCCTGTTAATAATTCCTGAGAGACATGACCTGACACATGTTTAACAGATGCATAGCGTGCATCTAGTTTAGTATGTAAAACAGGATAGTTTTCTAAGGGGTGTGTGTGCATGTGTGTGTGTGTGTGTGTGTGTGTGTGTGTGTGTGTGTGAGTGTGTGTGCGTGCGTGCGTGTGTGTGTGTGTGTTAGACTGTGACATCACTGTGTTGTGACATTTTCCACAGAGGCCACCATGCTTAGCCGTGAGGGACCATGTGTGTGCTGACTGTCCATCAGTGACACATCAGGGATGAATATACAGTATGTTTTACTCTTCCCTGCTTCCTCTTTTTTCTATCTTCCTCATGTACAGTCTTGCAATCTCTCTGGTGGTGGCTAACACTAGTTGATTTATTTATGAGCTAGGGTTCAATACTGACTTCAGGCCTGTTTTTTTAACTTCTGTTTATTGGAATTTTGCAGTTTACAAATCACAGAATCAACATATGAAGATTACAGTATAGTCTCCATCCCTCCCCTACATATCGTGCATCTCCCAGCATCCTCCAAAGATCACCGAAACAGTGACATCAAGCATAAATAAATACATACTGCCTCATTTAGATGGAGACAAATGAGAGAAGAGAGAGAGAAAAAGTTTACACTCATTTTTATCTTTATAAAATAACTCTCAGTTGGATTACTAAAGTGCTGCTCCAAACCAAGACAGAATTAGTTTAGGAAATCTCCCAGTCTGTTATTTGGGATAGGTTGTCATAGTAGGCAAAAAAAGGCCTCCACACTTCCCCCTTAATGTGTCATAACCCACCTCATAGGCCATGACAAGTAACTTCTGATGTGGGACGTCTTAGTCAGTTGCATCAGTAGTGTGTAGATGTGTGTGGATAGTGTAGGGTAAAGTGTTGTGGAGTAAAACTACAACAAAGGTGTAAGAGAAAGCAAAGCAAAAGGGTGTAGGTGGTGGCAGGAAAAAGAGACAGAGCCACACTGGAAGCTGGGATTTTAAGATCCTGTGGAGCGCTGAGCCCAG
>NC_084985.1:16845426-16900426 GCF_963691925.1 Scomber scombrus
CCTGATTAAATGTCACTGGCAATATGTGCCTTTTTCCACTCTCTAAATGGCCATTACTAGACAACCAATAGGACTACCGGCAATGTCATCACACAAGCACAAACGTGACTTGCGTGATGATTGCGGTGGGAAAAGTGCCCTTTCGAAAAACTTCAACTGAATTTGAAATAAATTGCCATTATCGAGTAATATGAGAATTTAATGAAAGCGTTGCAACAGACTGACTGACAGGTGAAGTCACAGCAGAACAAAGCAAATGTATGATTAGGTGCCTCCTTTTTCCTTCCCATAATTTAGCTGTGACCATTATTCGTCTCCAACCTTGAGAGATTTATAGGTTTTACTGTGCATATCAAAATCAGTTTACTAGTCATGGGTAGTACTATTTTGCCAGTTACATGATGTCTTATTTGGCTCTGTAGGAGCTTTGACATGTCTGAGAACCATGGCCCTGCTGATTTGACGAGTGTTACCTCAGCTTGGGCTAGAGACAACATATTTGTAATGGAAAGGTGTGGATTTGAAAGACTTGGGAGCATATCAGGCAGGGAGGGTCCAGTGAAAAATGCTATCAAGTTGCATCAGCCATCAAGTTGCATCAGACGAACTGAAGGATCCAGCTTCTATCCAGCTTAATCCATCCATCCTCAACTTTATGGAAGGGCACACCTAAATTGCTGGAGTAGTTGTTGGAAAAAATGGCAAATGAGCTGATGCTGGCCATCACTGTCTGGTTTCTGTTTGCTTCCACTATAATATAAAATGGTTTTTCATGGCCTCCACTCTTACAAGCAGCATTATGTGAAGTAAACAGGCAGGAAAAAGTGATGGCAGGAGCTTTTAAATGGGAATAATTTTAAAGCACAGGTCAGCAAGATTCACACATTCATTTGGGGAGAGTTTCCATAAAGAATGAGGAGGGAGTGGCAGAAATAGAAAGATGGATTGGGTTGCAACTTTCTCACCGTTGTTGTCTATAAAGCTTTAATATCACCAATGGACAAGAAATATATGAGGGATTTGATATGCTCCATTATTATTCAGTTTACAGGCTCCTTCAGTTCAGGAAAACTCGAACATGATCCAACAAGTATCTTGAAGGGTAGCAATTTTTCATTTTGAGTTCATTTGAGGTCGTGCTGTCAGTGATAAAACAGAAAAAAAATGTGAGAAATGCCTTGAGAGACAAAATCGACTGCGGTGCATTTTGTAGTGGTGCATTAGCAGCAGATATGTGTCCATATCAGGAAGAGTGAGCAGGAATTACAAACAACTCCTTAACTCCTTTTGCTGTAACCCTGAACACCTGCATACAACCAAATTAACTGCTAGCTCGATGCTGCACTCAGTTACTACTGTATTATTAACCAGAACAATGCTCCTTTGCCGCACTTCTTTTTCATTCTCTGCTTTACTGGAATCATCCATCGGAGAGAGTGGAGGACCTTCAGGGCCAAGAAACAATTAACTTGATAATGGGCTCTCTCCCTCTCTCTTTCTTCTTCCCACTCACTGTCTACATCCCCTCTGTCTCAGTTTTTATCATTTGCTAGTTAGGAGATACACCAGCTGGGGCACCTCTGTGATTGCTAAGAGCTTTTTCATAAGTAAAAAAATCATGACATTTATTGGACCTGTGTGTTTAAATTATGTCGGGCAGTTATGAAAACGACTTTCCTGTTCTCTGGCCAAATTTATCGTTCATGAACTCAAAGTCTTAACATTGTCCAACTAGGTACATTGACTTTTTTTTTTTGGTCTGCAGGGCAAAACTTAACTTAAAGGAATAGCTTGATATTTTTGGAACTCCTCTGGAGTCTCTGCTGGTTGGTTATAGCAACAACAAGACTCCAGAAAGTGGCTACAGTGGACCCACCACAAAATCTCCCTGTAAAACCACAACTAAAACATTTTTTAATCTTTATTTTTTTGTGTGGATTAAACAAACAAGATTATGTGCTAATGGATAGTCGGATGTTTTATCTTTGTACTAAGTCATTCTATCGGTTTCCCTCTGTTTCCACTCTTTATGCTAAATGAAGTTAACTGTTTCCTGCTTGATACTTAACTGCCAGATATGATTCTTATCCAAATCAATTCGAGAAAACCAGTCCTTTAAAACTGTAGAATAGCTTGAGGTATTTCTTTAAAAATGTGCTTAAATCTGACAGTAACATGCCTTATTGAAGCCCTCTAAATTGCTGCAGACATTTACAATTCTGGAATTTAAATAGGTTGGTGTTGTGCTAACATTTGTTTGCCCAGTTGAAAAATAACAGCAGAGCTAATCAGAGTTATTTCTGGAAAAACAACATGGCAAACGTTAAATTAACTGTTCCTTGAAACCGATACTACAGGTTCTGTCGACCAATAATGACACTGACGGACTGGAAATGACAGTCACTACCAACTGCATAGGGGGAAACAAAAACCCCTTGCAAACCTTGAACAGAGAACAGCTAACATATCAGAATTTGAAGTGGAAAGGAAGTTGTTTCAGTTGTTGAGTGACCTCCTCTCCTCTCCTCTCTGTCCAGTTTCTCCTCGGGGACTGATTGGCTCCATTCAGTGGGATTACAGTTTGGTCTGGCCCTGACTCTGGTTAGCGCGACGTGTTCCAGCTGTTGTCAGGCCTGGTCAAAAGCACAACAACCTGTAATAGGCTTAACACAGCGTCTGCTTCCTGCACAGCACAGATTGCTAATAAAGGTGCAATGTGTTTGCTGTGATTTTAGTATCACTGGCCAATTTGAGCTCATCTGGGATTGGTGAGTCAGCCTTTGAGCGTGTTAATGTGTGTGTATTTGTTTCAGATTGTGCATATTTTCTTAAGGATGATAATTGTGTGTGCGTGTGCGTGTGTGTGTGTGTGTATGTGGTGGGGACAGCAGAAAGAGAAAGAGAGAAAAAGTGACTTGTCACCACCGAAGAGGCTTCCAACGTACCATCATGGTTATCGTGGTGGCCATCTGAGCTCTCCAGAAAGTGAGAGATAGATTGAGTGAAATAACAAGAGCCAGACTGCAAGGAGAGAGGAGGAGATGGAGGGCAGACAGCCATCAGCTTGAGCAGTCCAGTCAGTCTATCGCAGTGGATTTTAAAGGCCAGTCTCTCCCCAGACAAGAGGTGGATTCCTCAATTTTTCCCCCCCTCTGTGTTGCAGGCATGCAATGTGAAAGTAACAGATTGAAAAAAACAACTCCATCACTCCTTCTTGCTCTCAATTTTACTTTATCCACTCTCACTCAATCAATGTGTACTCTCTTCGAATACTCCGGAGCCCACTGTCTAAATGTTACCGCAAGGAGCCTTGATGCTTGCTGCATACGCAACTCAGCTTCATCCTCTCTTTGTCTTTCTCCATTTTTCTCCTTATTTTGCTTTGCCCAGCATCTCACTTGAAACTTTGGGTATTGCTTTTTACACGGATTCCTTGAGTCTGAATTACCTGTCAGCCATGTCTTGGTGGTAATTTAGAAAGAGAAAGGCGTGGTATGTTACACAAAAGTGGACCCCTCAATTGTCTAAGGGCTCAATGATGGGGAACATATTACGAGCCTCTTGAAGATCTTGTGTCTCAGTGTGTAAGGATGGTAGCAGACAAACATGAGGCTGTATGGGAAGTTTAGTGAGTAGTCAGCAGCGGAAATTGACAGATGAATGAACTCAAAGAAGTACTTCTCATCAAATTGTTGACATACTATTAGGATGATCTAGATGTTGCACTGCTTGAACACTGAAATAGTAAAACTTTACCAAACTGTAGCAGACTGATTCTCATGCATGACAGCCCTCCACCTCCTTCCTCTTCCGAGAGTGGTTGGTACTGATAGCCATGACTGAGTTTAGAGGATTAGTTGGGTTTGTACATGGGGAAATAGATAATCTCCTTTAGATCTGACCTATTGGCTGCACCCTGCTAACTCTATAGGGCTTCATAATGCCAAGCATATGTTTTAGCAATTGCCGGATTCAGCTTGGCTCACATTTCCTCTCCTGGCGTGGAGATGTGGAAGTAATTCAATGAGGAGTGCATGCAGGATGCAGATGTAGCTATTAGAAGAGTCCAGCCTTTTGCATCTGCTTCGCACTGCTGCTGCACGGACCAAAACCATCAGGGAATGATTTGGGAAGTATGCAGCATGAAAGCAGGATGGATGTATACATGCGTACCAGTGGATGCCTTGAAAGGGGGCCTCTGCAGTGACAGTGCTGTATCTTTATGTTGACAGTGCAAAGCTGTACAGTGTAGCCCTGCGGTGTGTACCATTGAATGGGTTTATACATCCTCTGGAAGTGCTGTTGCATGTTGTTAGTGTGTGTTTGTGTCCATATGTGAAAGCCATTTAAAGGTTGAGTTTCTGGATTGTTATATTTCCCCCTTGCTTTGTTCAATGTGTTTTGGTGTTTTATCTATCTATTTATCTACCTCCTGCGTAACATCTACAGAGTAAAGACTACAAAATACAGCAAACCAACTGTTAAATAATCTAAGTCAAGGACTGAGGTTGTATAGATTGAGTTTATTGGCTGGAGAAAATACATTTTGTAACATTATTTCCTAACGTAGCCATATCTACACAGTAATATATGTATAAAACACAATTGAAACAACTTGGCTCGTAAAGACACATTCTTTGGTAAGATTCATTCAGAATTTAGTTATCTGTAATCGCCTTGTCATAAATAAATGCAGCGTGTCAAGAGCAGATTGCTTCTGACATCAGATCATACTCTCTCTCCCTAAATCTCACTGTTGCTCTCTCCCTCTCCCTCTCCCCTCTCTCTCTCTCTCTCTCTCTCTCCCTCTCTCTCTCTCTCTCTCTCTCTCTCTCTCTCTCTCTCTCTCTCTCTCTCTCTCTCCTCTCTCTCTCTCTCTCTCTCTCTCTCTCTCTCTCACACACACACACACACACATACACACGTGTATATGTGCAGTACTGGGCCTCAGGTTGCTGATTTGGGTGCAGTAATTTGCCATTAGACGAGGGACAGGTGCAGCTGCCTCTGTTTGCAGCACTAACAAGGCATTTCATCATGGTTAGCTCCAGCCTGGTGCTCTGATCAGCTCTTGTTCTTGTCACAATATCCCACACATGTACACACACACAAACGCACACACACGTGCGCAGACAAATAGTCACACTCTGGTGTTGTCTACATATTGTGGTAGTAGTGAGAAGGAAAGATTTGGGTTCAAACACCGAGGTAGGATTGAGGGTACTGAAGTGATGGACTTCCAGGATGGACAGTAAATCCATATAACAACATTCATATTACAAAGTATGCCAACAATATGTGAATGATTACAAAAGTGGTCACTTTTTTTGTTACAAGTTATTATATTAAATGCCTCTGGCTCCAAAATTCAAAGATGGCAACAGTCCAATCGCTAAACTCAAGACTTCAAAACGATAGTCCACAAACCAATGGCTGATATCACAGTGACTATGTCTATATTTTCTTCAGTCTCTTATTCATACATACAAGACAGCACTGACCTTTTAAAGATATGTTCTTCTATATATATGACTTGTATTAAAATATTTAACAGGTGCATATTATCACACAGAGTATTAGAGGTAAAAAATGCATATCACTGAAACATTCCAGGGCAGCTGTTTCTTCACATTCAGCCTAATTGAGGGTGATTTATCAGTAGCACAATAACAGTAGGCTAAGTGCTGTATGTCTGTGCATGTAATGATAAATCAATAAGAAGGATTCTCAGTAGCTTTGTGTAAAGGTCAGTGGGAAGTAAATGTAATGGAGACAATGGATTTAGGAATATTTGAAATAAACTCCTTGGCCAGCTGTCCCATCAGTAATATCCAAGCAGTGCAAACTTACTACACTGAAATGTCAAGCTGAGAGGGAGACCTTTTTGCTTTAATAAAAAGCTGTAATATAGTCTGAATATTGTACAGTGTCTGTACTGTAAATCAAACTACTGAAGTAAAACCTGAGTCAGATTCCAGTGTGTGAATGAACAGCCAAGACGTTACGCTGTGGTCACCCAAGTAAATTTTCTGTTTATGGCATTAGACAGTATTATATGCCTCTCTAGAATTTCCATCTCCAGGTTCTTCCACCATCAGCCCTCACACCACTAACCCAACCCTCCTTACACACACACACACACAAACCTTCCTTGGCCATCTCCCAAGGGGGTCAAACAGATTACTACGGGCGTTAACCCCATCGATCTGCTCCAAATGGCCTCCAAATGCCAGGAATTAGATTTCAGACTGGGGAAGAGGGAAATAAAGTGCTGTAGTATTTCTTGCTGCTTGGCTTGGGAGTTAAAGGAGCAGTGTATGGAATTTAGTGGCATTTAGTGGAACAGACTTGGCAGACATAGATTATTCATAAGTATGTTTTAATTAATGTATCAACTGAAAATTAGAATTTTGTTTTTGTTACCTTAGCATGATCCTTTTATATCTGCAAAGGGAGCGGGTCCTCTTCCACAGAGGCTGCCATGTTGGACCAACATGTTTGTACAGTAGCCCAGAGCAGACCAACACTGGCTCAAGAGTGGACGTTTTGCGTTTATTGTAAGTTTTGCGGCCACCCTAGGCTGTCCTACAAACTTTGAAGGGGGGGTGGGAGAGTGGTATTAAGATGGTTGCTGTCTGCAGCTTCATTGCTAGAGGCCACTAAATCCTACACACTGATCTTTATGTGCTGCTATGCCTTCCTCATTGTACTAGTTTTTTCTCAGAACTTATTTGTGTTTCATTTTGTGTTTGTTTGTTTTTATATCTTGTTTAGTGCATATTTTCTTGGGGAAAATTGGGATGTAACATACAGCTTGTACCCAAACCTCTCAGTGACTGCGTGGAATCCTAGAAAAATACATGAATATCTTAGTACTGTTGAATAAAAATGCAAGACTAAAGGGTGAAATAAAGAACAAGAGGAAGGGAGGGAGTATATCATGTACCACAATAAAATGACTTCAGGAAATACAGAGATTCAATAATCAATTGAAAATATTCTGAGATATGATATCAGTTGCTTTTGTTCCATAAGTGATGGACTGTAGGCAAATCTGAAGGGCGCTGTGCAGCTGCTGAGCATCATAGAGAGTCATTGAATCAATCTCACAGTCATGAATTACTCCATTGTGGGATTATAATGGAGGGCAGGTTTATAATACTGGTTGACTTGGCATTATTAGCACATGCTTAACGTCAGGCTAATACCTTTTCACTCCTGTCTTTCTTTCTCTCTATTCAACTGCTTGTTTCTCCCCTTTCTCCCACTGTCACCTTCACTATCTCCCTGTCTTCTCACTCTTTGTGTCCCATTATATTCCCCTGCCTCTCTCCCCTCTATCCCTCTTTGTCTATCAGGCATTAAGCTTTACAGCGTCTCCATAGCTGAATAAGTATTGATTAATGTCTGAGTGGTTGTGCTACCTAATGAGAGGCTAAATATAGCCATCGCTACACCGGCCCTGCCGCGGCCTCCTCCCTCATTTAACGCACAAAGTGTGGATAGTCACACCGTTGGCATGACAACACACCGGTCAAGGCTCTGTGAGCAGTCACAACAGATTGTGTGCATGTGTGCCTGGCAAAAGTAGGAGAGGATGAATGGGGAGGAGGGGTGAACAGAACTAGAGAAGAAAGGATAAAGGTGGCCTTTTTTTAAGCTTATTTTTCTTTGTACTCCTTTCTCTATGAAAAAAGTTGGAAGTTTTTAATTACTTAACTTCCATAGCCATCTGACTGCAGATTATGAAACTTACATACTCTATATGACAAGAGCTAAAACAATTAACTGAGAAATCAATTAGTTGACCATTAGTTGCTCTTCTTTGTCTTATGTGATGGTAAACAATTTTAAACCCTTGTTTGGACAAGACAAGCTACTTAAAGTTGTTAGCTTGTTTTTTAGGAAATAGTGATGGGGATCTTTCACATTTTTCTCCCATTTTATAGACTGAGTATTACACTGATTATTGATTCACGGAGTAAATACATAATTACTTGGTAATGAAATAATAGTTAATTGCAGCCTGTTTATGACCTTTGCATGTCTTTCCTTTTGCAAAATCAGTTTTTTTTAAAGCTCAACACAAAGCTGTTTGTACTTTCTTAAAAGAAAAACTGGTGAGACCTGCTCAGACAGTGCGGTCACAGAGAGCTTTAGCCTTAGCTTGGCTTAAATCATATTCTTGCATACGCTCACATGCGCACACACCTGCACACAACTGTTGACTGTTGTTGCGTTTCAAATGCTCTAAAACCGTTTTATTTCCTGCGGAGGGAGTTAGTAACATAACCATTCTTTAACACCTACACGACATTGTCAGTCTCTGTAATAAATCAGCTTAAACCTGCAATATCAGCAAGGTCTATTGTACTCAGGTTGACAAGTTTAGTTGCCCACATTTCTTCTCTGTTGCATGGTAACCAACTGAGAGACACAATCCTACCAACCCACCTGTTTTATTCAGCTGTGTGGCCAGGATAAGGAATCCCTACTGTGTCTAATCACATCTTCTCCCTCTCATTTCACCTGAGGCATATCCGCAATCTAGTCTATTTTTGACTGGCATTACAGCATGCATTGTTTTCTAAACTGTGTTTTTACCAGTAATTGGTCCTCTACTTCCGAAATGGAAAGACATTCACGCAATATGAATCTAATAACTTAAATCTGAGCACTTCTGACCGTGGAGGTTTGAGTTTGCAGTGCACAGTATGACTTCTATGTAACTAGAGGTTGTCTGTGTTCTCGACTTATGTATCTGCAGTAATACATTTAGGTTTCTAGGACTATCATACCAATCTCAAAAAATTGAAACAATAAGGTAAGAACACAAGATTAAACTTGTGTCAATCCTGCAGCCATGACACCTGCACGCTCTTAATAAAGTTACCAACGGATCACAAGTTACAGTCAGTCCTAATTTTGAGTTTTTCAATCTACGTTGTGGAAGGCCTGCTGTGCTGTTGTTCAGTGGGAAATCTCATTCTGTTGCCGGCTGATGGCTAACAAGGTCAAATGACTCTCCAGATGAGATGGACTGTGTCAGAAAGCACACACACACACACACACACACACACACACACACACACACACACACACACACACACACACACACACACACACACACACACACACACACACACACACACACACACACACCACCTGTCAGTCCGTCTATCAGCTGCTCACAGGAACACAACTTGAATTGAGTGTGAATTGAGTGGCAATAATAGAGGACTGAGGGGGGAAGTGTTTACTGGTGATAGGAATATCATTACAAACTGTGGAAATCAGGGAATCACAGCAAAACCAGTTAGCCAGCTCATGTAGCAATCAATAGGAACCTACATTGTTTTGTTCCCCTCTCTTCCCTCGTTTCTCTCTCTCTCTCTCTCTCTCTCTCTCTCTCTCTCTCTCTCTCTCTCTCTCTCTCTCTCTCTCTCTCTCTCTCTCCTCTCTCTCTCTCTCTCTCACTCACTCTCTCTCTTTCTTTCGCACACTCTTTTTATGCGGTTGCTATTGTGACGGGAAATGGCTGCACTCTGTAGCATTGGATCAGAGTGGGGGCCTGTTCCTGCAGTCCGTGAGCCACATTGTTTTTTATATGATAGTTTACACACACACACACACACACACGCACACACACACACACACACACACACACACACACACACACACACACACACACACACACACACACACACACACACACAAAGCTGCAATTATGTTAGCATGTGCCACAGTGCTCGGAGAGTATTACAAGTTAAATGTTATTTAAATGTCACGTCATTTTTCATAAACAGTTTATATTACAGGAAACTTGACTGTTTTGTTTCTGTAGTGCGTTCATAACACTAGTACGATGACATTGTAAGCACAACAGTTTTTCTTGTACAGTTGGTAATTATTGATTTTTTGACTAACTGAATGATCAACAAATCAAAATATTGCGTATTACTGTCATTTTGTCAACTGATATCTAAAACTATCAAACATGTCATAGTAATTACTGATATAAACTAACAGAGAGAATCTGTAATTTAGCGTAAGGTCTTTGTGTCAGACCTGTGTGTCTGTGACAGATTCGGGTTAGGGTTAGGGCTTTTCCTCTTGTGAGCCAATTATCTAGTAACCCAAACCAGAATGGAATATCTAATGTTTTAGTGTCTATAACTTAACCTTCCATCTCTTATCTCTTTCTATATCCTCTCTTGTTTTTATTCCACATTATTCCTAAATTTGTCGGTGTATCCTTAGCTTCCTGCAATTTCTTCCATGGTGGTCCAATTTTAGTTTCACCAAGCTGTAGGCATACGATAACTAGTGGTAAATCCAATCACTACACCCTACTCCAGCTGTATTCTGGGAATTTTTGTGGTCCCCCCTTGTATGACTCTACATCTACAACAAAAACTGCCATCCGAAAATAAGACAGGCTTTTTTCCTGAAAATACGTTTCAAAAACAGGAACTGTGGGACCTCTATATTCGGGTTCTAGACTTTTAAATGACAAAATACATTTACAATAACAGATGGTGCAAAAAAATCACAGAGACACAGCGATCGTCTCGAACAAAGTGGCTCAAAAGTAGGCGAAGTTAACAAACAACTGAGTAGCAGTAACATAACAAGTGTTGTCGTCAACTCACCTTCTTCACTGTCTCTCCTCTGCTCTGTGTGTGTTTGTGTGTGTGTGTGTGTGTTTGTTTGTGTGTGTGTGTGTGTGTGTGTGTGTGTGTGTGTGTGTGTGGAGGAGCAGCTCCGTGAGCGATGAAAGAAAGGAAGAGAGAAACTCAGCACGACTATAACTGATAGCAAAATGCAGTAGAAACTCTCACACTTAACTGAAATGAAACTAGTGCACATAAATTAGGTAAATACCATAAATAAACATAGTCTCGACTGCGTTTTGTCTCTCAACTCTCTTCTGTTTCACTGTGGGCTGGGCTAAGTGCTGTGTGTCTGTGTGTTTGTGTGTGTGTGTGTGTATGTGTGTGTGCTCTGCGGAGCAGACAGTGAACCAGGTGAAATACTCAAGTTGACAACTAACTACCTACACTCATTACGTTTATGTAAGTGCAATAAAAATTTTACGAGTAAAAAGCAAACAATTTAACCCAAGATGTGTTTTGAGAAAGGGGGAGTGTGTCTTATATTTAGGTTGTCTTATATTTTGGTCAGTTCGGTAATTTGAAGGTCGCTTTTTCTTCCTTGTGTCTCTCTGTCTACTTCTTCCCCTCCGTTAACCCCACTCCCACTTAAACCATCTCTTTCTGTGTCTGCAGTGTGACAATGCCAAGGGACTGAGGGCCTTCTTTGATGCCATATGCTACGGCCCCAAACACCTGATGATCTTTGGCGGAGTCTGCCCCGCTGTGACTTCCATCATTGCTGAGTCCTTGGAGGGCTGGAACCTGGTGCAGGTAGGAGAAATATGTCATCCATGGTGTGCATGTGTGTGAGTGTAGACAGTGTGTAACCTATATGTACAGTTTATGTGAACGCCAGACACTTTGTATGTATGGTGGTAAGATTTTTCTACATATTTCTGCCTAACTTTCAGAAAACCTGAATTTGCCAAGTTTCCAAAAAATTAGTTTTGTGGTGTGTAGATAGGTACTGGAATTTCATAGGGGTCCCAACTCATGGCTTAATCTTTCATTAACCTTGCCAGGGTGAATTACTAATAACAGGGCATTGATCTAATCTATTGAACCCCCCTGCATTTTACAATCAGAGAACAGAGTCAAAATGGCTAGAATCAGTTGACCAGCACCAGAAATCAGTTGCTAAAAATTTGAACATGACATTCAGTTATAAACATGAATATGAAGGAACGCTGATGAAAATTATGCTCTTTTATGGTACACATTTGATCTAGCTGACGATATGTTTCTGCTTATGTTTTGTCAGTGGTATGAGATAATAAGTGGCACTCCTCAGGCCAGTCGATGGTATTACCTGCTAGATATTTATATAATAGATTTCATCATTCAATTATACTCTTGCTCACTGAATGGCATCTGCTGCCATTAACTTAGTACAGCTATGTGATTGCTCACTGTGGGCATTAAATGCCACTCATTCCTCCACTCATCCTGAGTTATTGCTTACAGTTTCTTTGACTGTGTACTGTGCTGCAATACCAAAGAGGGGAAAAGCCAGCTTCCAAAGAATACATTTCATTTGCGGTGAAACCTTACAAAGGTTATCGGGCAAATAAGAAAGGATTGAAGCTTGTGCTTGGAAGAGATAACGTAATTCAAGAGGCTGCATTTTGAACTCAATGTCACATTTCGTGGCATATTTCTTCCGCTTGCAATTACTGTGAATCTGCTGCTTTTCATGTTCTTTTTTGCTCGGTGTCTTGTCAGGGTCACTCAAGAGTGAAAAGATCGGCAGGATGAGGGAATAAAAGGATGAGTAATCTTTTGTTTCTGTGTTTGCTTCCTTTTGATGGCAACGATTTCAGTCTAGAAAAAGGAATACAAGCCATCGTTGAATCTTAAGTGCTCCTAAGTATTTGTCAGCGTGGTGTGTATGTGTGCGTGTGTTTGTTTTTGTGTATACACATTAATGCTTGTGTGTGTCTCTGTATGTGTATATGCTAACCTCTCTATTTATTGGCTTGTTTTGCAGTGATTGCCTGTGAGAAATGCAGTAGCAATCTTCTACTCTGTAGATCACTCTGCCTGGTACAGTGTGTTCCCCAGAACAATTTAGCTTACCAACCAAGTTCTTTTTGCCATTGATACACAGACCAACACCAACGAATTCCTGCAGGTCTGATCCAAAATACACATTCTGAGGCAGCTTGAATACTAGACAGAAAGTTTGAGGAAAACATATAAAGGTGAATGGGTACGCAATCACCTAGAATGTACCTATGTTTAAAGAAAATGCCTCAAATGTAACTGCCATCACAGTGCAACTAAATTGCTTTTTTTTAGGCCAGACATGTCGGTGCAAGGACACTCTGGTAGAACATATTTTCCAATCAGCTTGCTGTCCAGCACAGTGAGGAGCTATATTAGCCTACATGTGAAATCACGACAGGTGTTTATTGAAGTGCTGCGGTGCTTTCTGCTTGACATCCTTCATTAGGTCATAACATTATAACTTACCAAAGAGCTAATCTGTTTGTGCATTTCCCAGTAAGCAAGTGAGTATTTATTCTGTATGTGTATGTACAACACTATGTGTTATATGATTGTGTTTAGCTATGTTGCAGTATTTGGTTCCTGAGGTTCCTGAATGACTCACATAGCAGCTATAATGTGCACTAGAGTCTGAAGAAAGAAGCATCACTGCATGCAAACAACTCACCAGACAGCTTTTAGTTGTTTTATAGAGCACAAATGCACCATATGGTGTCACTTGGTGTCATTTGATGCAAACTCGTCTCACTGCATAAATGAGAAGGGCCTCTTTGTTCCTTTGTAGCTTTCTGTTTAGTTATTATGTACTTATTGAGCTGGTCTGTGCACATGAAGCCAGATTGCTGGGCATCTCTGAGCCCATTGACTTAGTTGATAGTTGAATGAGTTTACGGTGTATGTGGCATTGGTGAATACGGACATGCAATTGTGAATATGTGAATGTGTTTGTATGTGTTGTTTTCATGAAAGACACACATCTCTCTGCTTTGACAGTAGCTGTGGTGGGAGGCTGTTAGTTTACGCTCTTAGCTAGAATATGTTTTTCTCTGGCAGAGGCACAAAAAAAGTGCTTCAAAATAAGAATGTAAAACAAGTAGGAGCTTCCCTGAACCAAAGAGAAGAGAGTGTTAGGAAGAGGGGACGATGCAGGAGACATTATTGGAAGTTTTGAATCTTGCAGGACATTAAGCGGAAGTGGGAATCTGTTTTTTAAAACTGAATTCTTTCACCCTGCATATGTATTACCAAACCCTGGCACCCCATCTGCAAGACTCTGAGTTGGTGTGGAAGGAAATACAGAATTTTTCATGGTGATTTTATAGGCCAGGCTTAACAAGCTCATCATTTCCACATCAAAACAGGGAGCTGGCAGATAATATCTACAGTAGAGATAGCTGAGAGAACAACCACTCCTGGAAAAAGCTTAATCATACACCCATAAAAATAGCTTTCAATCAGTGTTGATGCCTAATGAAGTCAGGTTTGAAAAATAAACTCCCACTGCGTATCTGTTCATTACATTCTATGCACCCACTTGAATGCAAATACTGAGAAGGTTTCAGGAGAGTAGTATCAGTGTCGATAGTTTTGTACTATAAGCCAATAGCTAGTAGCTAATATGTGTATTTAAAATAAAATAAAAAGCAGCTAGCAGCTTCTAGCAGCTAGAATAATGATGTCTTAAAGAAATGCACGCTGAAGCTTCCCGAATAAGATGTGATAAAAATCCTAGTTATTCTAATTATGAAAGATAAAGGAAGAAGAAAAAGAAACGCAGGAAGCTGTCTGTGGACTTCAATGAGCTGGAAGATGAGGGTCACATGACAAAAGACAGCTGAAAGGCATCAGTTGGCTAATTTTTGGTAGCCTTGCTAACTTGTCTACATTTACTGCAGGAGAGAGGGTTAACACTGATGAAGCACATCAGTTGTCTTTGACAAGTTAGTAAAACTCTGGGGAAAACACAGTAAAGCTTGTTAAAAAATGAGTTCTTTCTTTCTCTTCAAGTTAGCTGCAGTAATAAGTCAATAATGAAAACAAGGAGATGCTTATGAGAAAAACAGACTTGTAGCAACTTCATGACTTGTAGTTAATCATATTTTGAACACCACATTTAAGGAATCCTGTCTGTATAAATTACTCTCCAGCTTCTGTATTCCACTTCTATTATCACATCCCCTCATATTATTTTAATGTGTGGGTTTATCATCCAGTGAAAGATTTCCACCAACTGTGCTCAGAATGTATGGCTAGAGAAATATCAGATAGCAAAGAGGGCACAGGTGAAAGCCACTGAAGTAAAACAAAAAAACAAAAATACCATTTTCAATAATCATGTCCTACTGAAAATCCCATTAGAAGATAACACTGTAACACAGTGGAAACAAAAGGGCTGCAGCACATACAATGCTTCACAAGCTAAATCTTGCTTTAACACAGTAACATCCACTGACCAGTGAACACACAAACACACACACATGCACAGAGATGGCATTAAACAGTTATCAGTTTGCTAGCAGCATATTGTTAAGCTCTTTATGTACTGTTTAAGGATTGATCTGTTTGTCACATGTTATGATTGTGACTCACGTTTTGTGATGCTGCTGAAGTTGTAGTTGACCTGTTTTCTTGGGCAGCTCTGATGTGCCATACTTACAGTAGCACTTTGTAATGCAGTACCTTACTTGTGCTAAAATGACTGCCCAAGCACATTAAAATGGTGGATAAGAATGCTTTCAGGGCCAATGGACAGATGGTGAGGAGCGGATTGAGGGAATGATGGAGTAATAGACAGATAGGAGCAGACATAGACTGTAATAGCATACAATTAAAATGCAAAGAAACGGGGCAAGGTGCAGCTGTGTTTGTGAGCTGCCATCAGCCACAAATGCCTCTGATTGCTGTGTTTTCATTTCTGCAAGACAATGAGTATTAAAGCCATCGTCTTGGCAGCCATCTTGGAGTGATTAATCTTGTGTTCTCTTCACGCTGATATTACATTATTCTAGAATACATTAGGCCAGCTTTTTAAATCATTTCTGGCACAGGTATCTGTACCCAGTCAACATGCTGCACCCTCTTTACTAATTCTTTGTGTTTGGTTTACGAGAGGTCCTTTTCCTCTCCACAGCAGTGGTGTCTGTTTTCTGTAAATGGCTCATTGAATGCCAGGAAATAGCCCCAACGCACTCTCTCGCCAGTTGCTGGTCCCTTCTCACTCTCCAATTAGGCCTATCAGTGGTGGCACTGTTCATTTTCAGCCACGTCAAGTGTGTAATGAAAAATTATGCTTCCCGATCATTTTGCCTCTTATAATTTGGAAGAGAAGAAGAAGACAAGAGAGCGTTATTTCTATGAAATTGATTTGTAGAAGTGGGTATTGTAGAGGGCAGATTTATTTGTATCATGCTTTATTGGAAAAATACTTTCAAAGATGTAATGGATGCATATAGATGCATAATGAATTTTGGAAATGAAAACTAGAAAATCAGCCCTCTCTGTAACAGTAGTTGTGTTAGTTTAGATATTTCCTGGTGTCCTGTGCCTCAGTGTAAAGTGTTCAAAACTTTATCACTAAACCTCTGATTCATTTATCTTTTAGGGACACTGAATAATGAACCCAATGTTAAGAAGGAGATAAAAGTGGCTGAGCCTTCTCAAGGTATCATGGTCAAGACCCGTACATAGAGCTAATATTTACCTGTATATGAAGCCCATTTGTCTTCTGCATTTGCTGTATTGATCGCCTATGCTTCATTAAACCGGGCAATTTAGGGACAGGAAAGTTGCATCGCTGCCTTGTTCCAGTGCAGCATTCTCTCTTTTTTGAAGCCTCCACCAACTCTTCAGAGTCTTCTTTTTTTCCCCATTTTCTTTCTCTCACTCTCCCTGAGTGCTACACTGGATGCCTTCAATAAAACATGTGATGCCTAGCACTGCAGTATTCTGCCTCACTTACGTCAAATCCTGTGTACCGTATCAATATTTCATGACTTAAAAAGTTTAGACTATAATCTCAGAGTGCAAGGGCAGTGATGGTGTGAGCATCACAATAGATCTTCATATATTAAGATTATGAGTAAAGAGTGTGCTTGGGCAAGGAAACAGTCTCTCTAAAGGTTTAATGACTCTCCAAAACATACATATTTGGTTATGCACATATAATCACATGGATTTATTTCTGACCTCTGACCTCTGACCTTCTGTTTCTTTCTGTGAGTGTGATTCAAGACATGGCCATGGGGAAAAAGACAGGATACGTAAGAGTGGCAATTAGGCCACATTTTCATACTGTCTCAAAGCTTCTGGGCCCAGGGGAAACAGGAAGTGGTGTCTCACTCTCTATCTCAGCCAGTTCAAGTCTGGATTAATGCTACTTCACAAACTGGCTGGATAGTCACTAGATGTCATTGTTGTTTTTTTGTGGGAAGGGACTTGTGTGATTATGAAGTGAAGGGGGGAGGGGGGGGGTGTCCCCTTTCTGGGCTGCACTCTCTATAATTTCTGGGACACACTGCTGATGACGTTTAACAAGGCGAATGTTGACATTTAAAGCATTTAATTCTAAGACAAATGAGCCTGCTGAACATACAACTTCCTCTTAATTCCAGCGTTTTATCATTGAGTCTGTCATAATTTCTCTCTTATTGGTGGAAACGAAAAAATTAAAGGCAGAAAGAGACTGAAGAGAATATTAATTATATGCTGCACTGCGCATTAATCAGACTTTTTTGTAGACATGAATGCTGTCTGTACTTGCAGAATGCATCGCTGTAAATATGAGCTCGCACACGCTGTTGTACCTATTTGCAGCGTTCAATGTGCGCCATTTGACAGGAAACACAGTAATTAGCTAATTAGCAACATTTGTTGAATACAACCCATTAACAGGTTGTAACTGTGGTGTCACATATTGAATAAACATGCTAGTTCGTACACACTCAACAAGAACAAGAGTTTTAACAGAACCCCTTTTTGTTTTTCTTCTTCCCAAGGAAATGAAAACAACATGGGAACAGTTTTTCATTCTTTCTTTTTACCACTGACATGTCTGTCTTTGACACCAAGGTCTTTGAGACACATTCAAAAGGAATACAAGATGAATACTTGCTGAATTCCACCCTAGCATTCGAGTACTACCGTTCCCCCAGTAGTTTTCTGAAAGAGGGCGAGTAAAAAGAAAATCAGTGTGTCATACTCACGGCACTAATGACGGTGCGGGACGTGCCCGCCACCAGCAACAATAAACAAATGAGACACATTAATAGTTCAAGCTTGTTTTTGATGTTTTGTACAGGGACTTTATCGTACACACCCATCGTGTGAAAACTGTAAGATATTTTTTTTGTGCCCCCAAATCCTGATTCTTTTCCCATTTCTCTCGTTCTCTGTTGGGGTTTCCAGGCTTTGATATTCCTTATTTAGGTCATAGAGTCCATAGCACTTTGAAGAGCTGGCTGGGTATATACAACTTTTAGTTGGAGATGGAAATAAAGCTTTGAACAAGAAAACCCCTATGATAAATTGAATTTGTTATTAATCTCTATCAAATGAAGAAGCACCTCAACCACATCAAATTTATGCTGGTGCCAGTAGCCTTGGAACTCTTAACTGCTTGAAGGAGGATTATTAATCTCTATGTAAAATTAATTTGATTCAGATGCAGGTTGACCTGGCTTTACGTTTTGAGCCAAAATACATCCTCTTAATCAAACTAATGCATTTGCAATTTGACTCAGGGTACTAGGCACATAGTCTTGCATTGAAGCAGAGTTGAGAAGAAATTAGGAGAGAAAACATGTAAGAGAGCAGGAGAAAATGGGTTGAATGCATACAGAAAAAGGGAACGGTTCAGTAAAAGGAAAATATGAATATAATTTACAGCATAGTGGGGTGTGACACTAAATGACTGATATAATGAATTCCATACATATCAGCTCAGGGATATAGCAAGTGAGGTGTTAAAAAAGGGATAATTAAGTGAAATGTAGAGAAAAACCAAAGCAAAACCTGTTTTCTCATAGATAAACATTTGTGGTTAATCATAGGCTCTCAACCATTTTGGCATGTAAATTATTAAAATGAAGCAGTGTCAACATGTTGTCTCTGATTGCATATGTCTGCCAGTTGCAACCAATTTAGTCAAGGAGTAATTTATTCTCTGTCTTTTTTGAATATTCAGACTGGATGTAAGGATTCTTTTAATGAAGGAGTGTTGGTTTAAAACTCACTTGAAAAAATGAACCTCTCCTTTAAAGGTGGCGTCAGTGATTCTGGAGAAAATTGTTGACATATGAACTAAACAGCCAAACAAACACACCTCTCCATCCTTCAGAAGCTTCACCTGTAAAATTCATGGCCACACATCGCCAAGGCAACAACGTAACACAACAACTGGGCTAGCTGAATTAAACAGAAATATGGCAGAATCCAGAGCGATATGACAGCTGTAAAGTCACTTCTGTTCGGATTCATTGTGGATTGATATATTTAATAAAATGAAAGCGTATAAGTTCTTTGAGATACACAAAAGATGTATGTGAATTGGCCAAGACCTCTTTCTCTCTCCAGTTCTCTAGTCCTCCAGGTGCTGAAGACGGGAGACTATCATGTCATCACACAGACAGCTGCTCTGATGACTTCCCCCTGTCCTTTGCACGAGCACGAACACCCCCCTGCTGCTGATTGGCTGGAATAGTGTTTTGTGGCTCGGTCTGAGCCACGTTGTTTAAATTCCCATTTACAGAGACAGTGCTTTGTATGACAGGATAGTTTTTTTAGTGCACATACACAACAGATAGTTAGTGGGCTATGGGTGGATTAGAATCACTGATTACACCTATAAGTAAACTAGTTCTTTTAAGATTATTCGGATTATTTGAAGGTCTCTTACAGGTCATGTTCAAACCTGAGTGAGTTTTTTTTCTTTCTCAGTGATGTCTAAATAAGTTTCACCTTATCTCCATGATTAGTGATCTTAGACCACTGCTACCCCGCTCACCTTCATCTGGTCAAGCTTTCCCAGTATCGGGACATTTTACAATCACAGGGCCGAGTACCTCATCGACCCAAAGATTCTTGTCGGAAGCAGGCTTGTCTGAAGCAGGCATTAGGAGGATCCTTTGAAACCATATCAAAAACAAGGGCAGCTCGGCGAGCAATTGGACATCAAAGAGTACCCGGCTCCATTACAAGCCATTAAAACCATAACGGCTGCTTGGAAAGAGTGAAGCTTAGAGGATCGATAAAGGGCAGTTTAACTGTCTGACACAGCTCACTAATATCTGAAACATCAACTCCCCTTTGGAGAGAGACAGAGGAAGAGAGAGAGAGGGAAAGATACAGACAGAAGATGAGGACAAACTTAATCGGAGAGAGAGGAAATGCACTGTTCCTCCTAGTCTTCCTTCTCTCTGCTGTGCAGTATATGTGTACATATACAGTAGTGATTGAATTTGATGTACACTGTAGTTTGGCCTATTGGATGGGGACAGAAGAATAAGCACTACACTCTCAAAGCATTATGAAAATACTGCTTTAACATGAAATCTCAAAATCTTTAAAAAAAAATGTGTTAAGTATCATAGTTGTAGAGTAAAATACTGTTCACCTATGCACACGAGTGCTGAATTTTATCCTAATTATACCAGCTACACACTTGCCTATACCGTTTAGTATATCAAACTGCATCCATCTTAAAATTGATCAAAAATGTTTTCCAGGCAGCTTGATTTTCCACCTCCTTACTTGATTACATTCCTTTTCCTCTTTGTCACTCTCTTTTCTCCCACACGATCCTCTTTCACTTTATCGGGGCATCAGAATGCGGAAGCGTTAAGCTTCCTTGAGGTTGATACTGAGCTCAATGCTATTTTCATTCCCTATTGGTGCAGTCATTGAATACCTCTCTTTTCAGTCTGCGGCTGCAAATGGAATCCAGTATGATAAGTCGTGCTATATGATAATATCTTTCCAGCTTCAGGCCACATCAATTTAGCCTGTAATGACATTATCACAACAGAAGTTGACATAAATACGGGAGGAAAACTTAAATTCTGTCTTGTACGGTTCTGTATACATGTGCATGTAACCATAAATAATGAATGCATCAGGAGAAACACCCTTTGCTAAATTGAGCTCCGGTCATACTCATCCTCATAAGTTGCAGTGACTTTATTTACAACATGATTTTGTTTGTTTGTTTGTAGTTTGTTTGTCCAATGATTTTTACTACATTATTTACATCATTAAATTATTTACTGGAACATAAAATCCCTGCAAACAGCCTGCTGTGGAAGAACTGATCAACTTGTACTTTTCAGTTGGGTTTAGCAATAAGGAGATACTTGATACTTGTTATCTTATCCCAGAATCACCATATTATCCTAAGCATCCAGACTTTGAAAAGACATTGCAAGATCTCAACCTGTTTCAGAGAAAAAAACATACAAATCTGGATGAGATGATAACTTTTGTTCACCAGGAGCTGCAACAGACTGGGCAGATGCAAAGCTATCGCTGGTTTCATCTACAGGCAGTTCCAATGGGTTTTGTAGTCCAGAAAGACACCATACGCCAAATTATCAAGTTAATCCTCAAGGTGTAGATCTTCGGAGAGCACAGTGTCTAAGGAACGGGCAGTACAGGACCCAATGCTCTTTGGCACATGGACTCGTACAATAAATTGAAACCATACGGTGTAGGTAGTAATGGATGCAACCGTTTTGTTTTTGTTTTTGTTTTTGTTTTTGTTTTTGTTTTTTTCTTAAAGAACTTATAAGTTCTTTTCTCGAAGATTTGCGACTTTATAATGTCAGAGAATGTCAGAGTTTTTTTCTTTTACATTTATTTTAATCAGAAATTCTGAGATTTTTTCTCAAAATATTACTTCCCCTCTTCCAGGTCAGTTTTTTAAATGTTTACATATATGTCCCTAATACGCCGTTGTCATTAATAATTGTTACTTTTTAATTTGTTTCAAAGGCCCCCTGCAGCTCAGACTGTGCTTTTACCTTGTGGACATTTTGAAAAAATGTGTGAGAAAATGCAAAAAAGCTGCTGATTATGCGAGTCCTTCATACTGTAATATTTTATCGATAAAGGGAAATTGTATTTTTAAACATAATTTTCACCCAGATTTTTTAATATTATTGATGATATATATATTGTTTAGTCTGGTCAGTTTTAAAAAAAAATATTTTGAATAATGTGGTGCCTATTCTTGTGGTTAAGAGGCACAACGTATAATTGTCTTTGTTTTTATACTGAACAAAATGTTCTCTTCCAATAATCTCTAAACAAAATCTATTTTCAGGCACAGGTGAAATTTTATTTTCCTATTCACAAATTGTGACATTAGAAATGGATCATATGTTAATTCCATGCATCTTTTTTTCACTGTTACGCTTTTTCCTGAATTGTGGCTAGTTGGTAAATTTGACTTGATTTCCACAACCTATGTTATATTCAGAGACAGGGAAAAGTAGGCAAACGGCTTCTCCCCTCTCGAATCCCAAATCCCACTGCCAGTTGGCGTCCTCTTTGAACAGCTGTGCCACTCACGCTCAGACTCCAGCAGACAAACAATTGTTCAGATGGATAAATGAATATGCTCATACACGCGCAGATGCAAAAGTAGAGACGTGCACTTTCTAACATGTTTCTTTCACACCATGTCAAATCTCTCTCCATTTTTCTAACCTTCATTCTCCCCCCTCAATCTCTCCTGTAACAAAAGGACTTTTCCTTTTCAAAGAGCCTCAGAAACCCTTGGGCACACAAACTAGAAATTGCTATAATTGTCAAAAGAAGTGGCGAAGCGTTTGGCACGAGGAAGTCTCATATTCTAATTATGCTGGCAGAGATAGGGGCTTGTACTGTTTCAGAGCACAGAAAGACGTGGCTAGGAAACTACTTTCATGAATAGTCATAACATGCTTTCTGCTACATTATGATATGTTTATACTGTGGCATTTGTCAAAAGATTTCTCTTTTATTTTTGTTGCTGCAGAATCACATTTGCATGTAAATTGGGAGCATGATGTGCATATTCAAAATGAGCAGTTCCTTCATGTAATATGAATATGGAGGTTTTCAATGGACATCCTTTAGGTCTTTTATGGGTTTCTAACTGGAACTATTACATCGTTAACCACCAGGCCCATTATGACTCTGTCCTTAAAATCCCTAGTGAAATAGTGTGCAAAATGTATATAACACACATTAAATGCTTTATTGAAAAGGTAACACATTCATCAGAGCGTGCCTTTAGCTGGCACTGACATTTAGAATATCTATTTTTTCACATGCAGATTGTTTTTATGTATTTGCAGCATGGCAGCTGCTTGAAAAACACCTCAATGACTTTTGTTGTGTGTAATATTACACAGAACATCTTGAGGACTACAACAAGCATGTTGCTTTACAGTATGGCCCCTAAATCTGCACACACTCTTCTATATTGTGACATACATTGCATCCCTTCACTTCCCCCATATTTTGTTATGTTACAGCCTTATTCCAAAATTGATTAAATTCCTTTTTTTCTCATCAATCTACACAAAATACAACATAATGACAAAGTGAAAAAGTTTTTTTAGAAATTCTTGCAAATGTATTAAAAAATAAAAAACTGAAATATTGCATGTCACTCCCTTTTCTATGACACTCAAAATTGAGCTCAGTTGCATCCTGTTTCCACTGATCATCCTTGAGATGTTTCTACAAATTGATTGGAGTTCACCTGTAGTAAATTCAATTGATTGGACAAGATTTGGAAAAGCACACACCTGTCTATATAAGGTCCCACTGTTGACAGTGCATGTCAGAGCAGAAACCAAGCCATGAAGTCAAAGGAATTGTGTGTAGACCTCCGAGACAGGATTGTATCGAGGCACACATCTTGGGAAGGGTACAAAAAAATGTCTGCAGCATTCAAGGTCCCGAAGAGCACAGTGGTCTCCATCATTCGTAAATGGAAGGAATTTGGAACCACCAGGACTCTTCCTAGAGCTGACCAACCAGCCAAACTGCGCAATTGAGGGAGAAGGTCAGGGAGGTGACCAAGAACCCGATGGTCACTCTGACAGAGCTCCAGCGTTCCTCTGTGGAGATGGGAGAACCTTCCAGAAGGACAACCATCTCTGCAGCACTCTGCCAATCAGGCCTTTATGGTAGAGTGTCGAGACGGAAGCCTCTACTCAGTAAAAGGCACATGATAGCCCGCTTGGAGTTTGCCAGAAGGCACATAAAGAACTCTCAGACCATGAGAAACAAGATTTTCTGGTCTGATGAAACCAAGATTGAACTCTTTGGCCTGAATGCCAAGCGTCACGTCTGGAGGAAACCAGGCACCTCTCATCACCTGGCTAATACCACCCCTACGGTGAAGCATGGTGATGGCAGCATCATGTGGGGATGTTTTTCAGCGGCAGGAACTGGGAGACTAGTCTGGATCGAAGGAAAGATGAACGGAGCAAATTACAGGGAGATCCTTGATGATATCCTGCTCCAGAGCACTCAGGACCTCAGACTGGGGCGAAGGTTTACCTTACCAACGAAGGAGTGGCTTCGGGATAAGTCTGTGAATGTCCTTATGTGGCTCATCCAGAGCCCAGACTTGAACCCGATTGAACATCTCTGGAAAGACCTGAAAACCGCTGTGCAGCGACGCTCCGCATCTAACCTGACAGAGCTTGAGAAGATCTGCAGAGAAGAATGGGAGAAATAGCCCAAATATATAGATGTGCCAAGCTTGTAGCTTCATACCCAAGAAGACTTGAGGCTGTAATCATTGCCAAGGGTGCTTCAACAAAGTACTGAGTAAAGGGTGTGAATACTTGTACATGCGATAGTTTTTTAATTTTAATACATTTGCAAAAATGTCTAAAAAAACCTTTTTTCACTTTGTCATTATGGGGTATTGTGTGTGGATTTATGAGGAAAAAAAGGGATGTAATCCATTTTGGAATAAGGCTGTAACATAACAAAATGTTGGGTAAGTGAAGGGATGTGAATACTTTCTGGATGCACTGTATAAGCTGAAACAATGTGTGCAATGGTGCACTATGAGCAGGTGTGAAATACAAACTGTAACACATTGCCATTAGATGGAAACCTGTTCTGAAATGTATTGAGTATTAAGTAGTATTTGGGCTTGTGTTTTCCTGAATAACTTTGAGGATACAGCAAGGGGTTTCCAACTTGACAGACACCACAGAAAACTATATGACTCACTGTGCTTTGGGTTATGTGAAGTGTTTTATATATAAATGTCCTGAGATGCAGGCAGCACAGCACAACTCTGTTTAAAATTTTAATTCAAACCTTTTAGTGGTTTGCAAGGAGGAGGGCCTAAGAGACAAAGCAGAGAGCAGAACAGCTAGCTCATTAGTACAGAGTGGTATTTGTCTGTCCTTGAACTTCCCTGTCTCACGCAACCACACACATATGCACACATTATATTTGGATATATATACACACAAAGTGACACACGGGTGCAGACTGCAGTAGACTCAAGATATACACACACAGACACATATACACACACATCATGTTATACATTCATATACTTACTGGACAAGCGATACACTCCACAGGTTGGCAGAAGAAAAATGGGAAAGTGGGGCAGGATGTCCTTTAACACCGGCACAGAGTGTGCATAAGGTCTGATTTTCCTTGTACAACCCCTACACACACACACACACACACACACACACACACACACACACACACACACACACACACACACACACACACACACACACACACACACACACACACACACACACACACACACACACAGAGAGAGACTAGGTAGTGTTTCGACTTGAGCTAATTCTACTTGCTAAATCATACGCTATGTGTTAGCTCAGTCCGTGTGTTCGTTAAATGAAAGGATAGGAGAAGATGAGCGGTCTCACAGGCTATTTTATTTAGCAGTAAATGAATAAAACATACAGAGCTCTGGGTCGAGATCTTCCTGTCCCTGATGAACAACAGTGTGTGTCAGTTCATGAAGTCCGACTCCTATCCTTTCCCTGACCCCTTTATACAAAAATACAGAATCATGATGCAATGTGTAAGGTGCTGTCGTCTCCTGATTGGCTGTTGATCTGACTCCATCCTCCATCTTCTCACAGTCCAGGATATGTGATCTTCCTGTGACCTCCTTAAACAGGCGCAATAGTGACTTCCATGTGACCCCCTTCTTCTGAAACTACACAATCACCAGACCTCCTGTGGGGGTTTTATGGTTAGTTCTGCATCGTTTAACAAAGGATGGTCAGGGCTCTGACTGAATGTTTGACCCCGCTCTCCTGTTAATAATAAACCTTTAACCTATGCAAGTGGGACGTGTCAACATCAAGAATCTACCTATTTAATTACACTTCAGGGTAAACTGTCTTCATGCATTCTTATTACACAACAAGCTTACTGCTTTCAAATTGTTACACATAGGACCACATATTTATATGAAACAAACAACAAAGTAATTAATCCCCTTATCTGATATTTTAGCAGTGGCCAATTCATAGCATATATCTACAGTAGATGCATTTTCAACTTGTGCAAACCTTTAAATATATAAATACCCCTGTGGTATTAAAAGCGAGTTTGTGTTTGACTTGTGGAGTGCTGGGTATTTCTACATACAAGTGCATCAGAACTGTTTCTTGTCATAGTATTCTTTTAGCAGGTGCTTTTTTTGCTGTCTTGTCCAATTTTATAATATGATTTATAACTCAAATTCACCTCGTTATCATTTTTACTGGATACAAGTTGTTCTTTTTGTGAACCAATAGGAGGTTCCCTTTTGCGTACATTTAGAGCATGAGTTAGACTCCTTTGCCTATATTATACATTTTGCATGCAACGTTTAATATGGATTTACTTTCATAATTGAGTAAGATTTAATTCCATTTAATTGCTGTAAATTAAATGGATGACAGTCCTCTCCTTCCCTTAATGGGTTCATCTACAGGAACTTTCCTACACCTGATTGGTTGAACAAATCAGTAGCTTGGGTGATGTAATTAGTTGTTGCTTTTTAACCTGATAAAACACAGAAAACTGGAACTGGAAAATAGTTTCTAGACAAATCTAATCTATTGTAAAAGCTCATAACAGTTGAGGAATCATATATTTACAGTGTCAAGTTTTCATGGTTGTTATCAAAGTACAGGAATATGAGCAGGTCACATCCAGTGATTGGTCTAACCAGACTGATAAAATTCCCAAATTGTGCAGTGAATACTGAGCTTACCAGATGTAGTCTGGCTCTGTGAGGCTTTGAAGTCCTCCCTGGACACAGATTTTACTCATTCACACACAACAATAAACAATTATAAACTGTATTACTATTTTTGATCATGAATAATTACCCACATCTGTTCATTTTATTTATTTTCCACATTAAACAAAGCAAAGAGGATACATTTTGAGACTCAGTACAGTACAAGACTACAATACGTTTTTTATATGCAGCATATCGATTGCTTCTTTCTTTTCATTTTCATTTTCATTTCAGTCCTATATTTAACATCACCTGGAGTTGAGAGGAGGATACTTAATTTTCAGTTCAAAGGTGTCCTGTGGTGCTTGCGTGAACACCAGCATTGGTATTTTTTACATAAACTGATGACAGTGCTTTCAAGTCTAGTGGTATGAAATCATGCATGAAATACAGGTACATCGGAATTTGATCATAGTACAAATCCGGGAATTATTCATCTTCCTAAATGCTGATACAGTATCACATTCACCTCACACACTCTGTCACTTGGCCTTTCAAACTATTTCTTTTCTTGGTGAATGAATCTCCTTTTTGAGACAAGATCTGTCACAGTCAACTCATCTGGATATGCAGCATGATATATAGAGTATGCCTGGTGCTAGAGGAAAATTGATACAGAACTCCAAAGTTTCAGTGAACCTAAATGGATTCTATTCATTAAATGAAGCTGATACTGTGGTGCTCATTCTCAAGGATCATTGTGGAAGGTTGGGAGGGAGAAGGAAGATCGTGATATGTGGAATTTCATTGGCTAGTGTAACCTGATATTTACCGCTCAATAGGTTAACGCCAAGGGGGTCACCGCTTCCTGTGGTGCAACGTGGTGCATTTTTAAAGAGACAGCGCAGACTTACCAGCAGGACACCAACTTCCTCCCTCAGTGTTAGGAAACACACATAAACACACCACACTGACCTTTAGCTCCAATAAACACCATTAAATATGAATAAGGACATAATTGAAAGTAACCACTGGCACTTTCTTCTTTTTTTCCTCTATCTAACAAACACACACACACACACACACACACACACACACACACACACACACACACACACACACACACACACACACACACACACACACACACACACACACACACACACACACACACACACACACACACACACACACAAACACACACACACACACACACACACACACACACAGAAACACACTATCTAGCTTACTATTTTGCCAATAATAATCTTGACATTTTCAGTCGTGTCATTAAGACACACTGTAAAAACCACACATTGAGTCCATTGATGGTGCATGGAACTGTGAGAACACCCAATTCCATCTTTACATGGTTTATCGACAGCCCAAACAGTGATGATTTATGATCCATTCTGCATCCTCTCATCCATTACAGACTGATTTTTGTTGAGGTTGAGGGGGTGTGTGAGACTTACAAGACACCTTAAGAGTTTAAAGCTCAGTACAGTGGCCCTCCACAGCAGAGGCAAGATGCTATCAGGTACCATTATTGAAAAATTCAACTTATTGTCTATTGAAATTAATCCCCAGACCGGTTCCTGTTTTCTCAGACCTCTCTAAAGCATATTTCACAGCTGAAGCTCTTTCATGGCCACCATTCGAAGAGTAATTGAAAATCCATGGCTGATTGACTCAGACCCTTGGTAATTCATTTTCCTTCAGTTGCAGGGCTCTAAGAGCAGCATCCACATCTGTGCTGTGTGGTGGTTCCTTGTCCTATGCTGAGGAAGTATTGACATAGTTTAGGTCAGCTTCCCACTTGAATGACTGATATGTACAAATAGACATTACATACTCTTCCATTCTTATATATACACATACAGTATTTACATGCATAAATATGTAAATATATGTGTTTCTTTGCAATGTCTTTGTGTTGAATGAATTAAAATTAAATATTGTACAGACATATCTCAACATCTTCTAGCTGGACTAGCATCACATTTTGTACAGACATGAAAGGTTTCCAGATGATTCTTTCCACTGACATGAGTGATCCCCTGACTTTTCCACTAGCACCATCATGAAATTGACATTGGCAGTTTTGAGTGAAATGTCTCTACAACTATTGGACGGATTGCCAATGAATTGTAAACACTTTGACACTCCCTTAACTTTTCATCTGACACCATCGTCTGGTCAAAATTTTAATTTGTCCAGTTGTTTGATTTATGAATATAGTAAATATCTGCAAAATGATTGACATTCCATTGTCCATTTTAGTTTTAGACTAAACTTTAAACCTGCTAAACATATGCGCGTTAGCATTGTCATATTCAGCATATTAGCTTGCTCCCTTAAAGGTTAACCTCACAGAGCTGCTAGTGTGACTGTAGATTCTTAGGGCCTTGTGTTCGTGTCGTGGAACTTACATTTTCCTGTGTTGCACTGAGGTCATTTCCTTGAAGGTGCCTAGTAGGAGAAGAGTTGTGGTAGGGGGTGTGCCATTGCCAATCCATCATAGGACTCCACAGTGATGTTTATAGCTTGAGTAAGTTGAGGGAGACTTACCACAGACAACTTGAGAGAGAGAGAATTCATTGAGGCTATCAAAAGATGGCAATAGGTCACTGGCGAGAGTGAAATATTTATTTTGTTCATCACTTGGTTTTCTGAACAGCTCTCCCTTCCCCCACATCCTCCCTCCAAGCAATCCATACTGACACCCTCCTCCTTAAACCCTCCAACCTGCCCTGCTTTCATTGATCCGTCAGGCTGAGAGCGATAGAGCAAGCATGGGTCCTGGATAGATATTTTACTTGGATCAGGTGTTTATCCTGCAGAGGTAAACTTTGATTCCAGGCTCTGTTGTGGCATTACTTCCTTCTTCCCCCACCGGGAGAGAACAGTGGGAGTAATCAGCTTAATTGGTATAATTATGGGGTAAGCAGTGAACCCTTGAACATACGCCTCAGCCTTTCTAAACGGATATTTGCAGATTATGGGGGTAAAGTTCTTCTCATCAACATTTAGCTAGGTCTACTTGTATGTGGATGGGGGCTATAATCTGGAGAACATGTTCATTACAGAGAATGCAGATGATCCATTGATCAGTTCTTTTGTTTAATGTACTGCTTACAAAAAAAATATAAAGGGAGTAAAAAAAAAGAAGACCCTGTTCTTTCCCCAACTTAAACCAAGTGTTTTGGATATGCAAACATTACCATAAAAATGCTTCATCATTCTTAAGTGCTTTTATTGAACTTAATCTTTTATTTTACTTTTATGCTGTGTTTTTAATCAATTTTAACCTAGTTTTTACTCAAACTTTTAATAAACCCTTTCTCTTTTCTCTCTTATTTTACTTATTTACATGATATTGTATTCATTTACTTATTTTATTTTAATTTTTCTAAACATTTTTTAATCATTCTTATTTTCTCTTGTGTGCATTGGTCTCACTTTTTGTCTTAATTCGTTCTTTGTTTTTTATTCCTTTTCTTTATGTTGTCACTTGTTCTGTCTCATTATCAGCTTGTCAATCAACTAATTGTAAAGCACTTTGAACTGCACTAGCCTGTATGAAAGGTGCTATATAAATCAAGTTTATTTGATTGATTGATTAATTAAGTTGCTAAAAGTAGATATTGTAAGAAAACAAATTAAATATGTTGTCAGTGGACATTCAGTATCAAATTGTATTCAGGCAGCATTACATTTCCTTTAACATAGCATATTTACTGTATATAACTGTTATTTATAGATTGGGTTTTTTTTTTTTTGCCATAATCTATTAGTATGGTGCATTGTATAATAATAATTTTGAATAAAAAAGTATCCTATAGAGATTTAGATGTTAAAACCAGATGAACTGCCACATGATCTGAAGAACAAACTTAAATTATACAATATATAACACTCTCAATCTAATCTAAACCTTCCAATATTCTACCACCTCTTTAGCACCATCTCATTCTGTGCAAGGGTATCACCGCCCTGCAGAAACCAAAGGTTTGAGTGGTATTCTGTCTTTGGTGTCATCGTGCTCAGGGGTCTTTCATGTTACTTGATGTCTGACTGCCGGCCCACCTCAGACCTTGGCCATGTCTCCGTTACAACCCAGGAGATGGAATTTTAAAAATTTAGAGTCCTCTTTGAGCTAGCCTTTCGGCCCCTGCAGGTCTCTGGAAATTGAAAAGTCAGGGTGAGTAAAGAAGAGAGCTAAGGTAAGATGGAGAGAGGGAGGCCATGAAAGAGAGGGAGAGATTTCTGTATAGCCGGACAGACTTTGTATTAGCCCTATAGAAAGATCACAGCCACTTCTTGTTTCCCTCCCTCCCTCTCTTTTTCTCTCTCTCTCTCTTTCTCTCTCTCTGTCTCACTCTCAAGTATGCTCAATATAGTGGCCCTCTACAGCAGAGGCAAGATGCTATCAGGTACCATCATTGAAAAATTCAACTTGTTGTTGAGGCTGTTCATTGAAATTAATCCCCAGACCGGTTTGTGTTTTCTCAGACCTCTCTAAAGCATATTTCACAGCTCAAGCTGTTTCATGGCCACCATTCGAAGAGTAATTGAAAATCCATGGTTGATTGACTCAGACCCTTAGTAATTAATTTTCCTTCAGTTGCAGGGCTCTAAGAGCAGCATCCACGTCTGTGCTGTGTGGTGGTTCCTTGTCCTATATGCTGAGGAAGTATTGACATAGTTTAGGTCAGCTTCCCACTTGAATGACTGATATGTACAAATAGACATTACATAGTCAATCCAGCATATATATGTATATACACATACAAATATGTATGCATAAATATACAGTGAAACATTGTGCTCGGTCTTCATGTGGTTGAACTTGAATTTTCCTGTGGTGCACTGAGGTTATTTCCTCGATGGTGCCTAGCAGGAGGAGAGTTGTGGTAGAGGGTGTGCCATGCCAATCCATCATATGGCAATCTTGTTGCCAAGAATAGCTACTTCTTGCATGGTCCGCTGCCTGCCTGCTTGGAACAGGTTGACAAAGCAGCGCATTTGTGTTTCATACTATTTTGATTACTTTATTTGATATACCCATATAAACCTCTCTAAAATCACACAAACCCATAAACGCACAACTCTCTCAGGACCATGCCCTCCCACTAATTTTCTCGTAGTGTCTCCATTCAAAATACCGGGTAATGTGGAGCATCGACATTGGGCAACAGGGTGTGATGGAGATTGATTGGGGTGAATGTTTTTCTGGATCATTTCCAGGACTGTGTTTGTGTTGCAATATGAAGATTAAACAGACAACCATTTTGTTGTCAGGTTGTCAGCATTTGTTTAAGGGAGATGAAACACTATTTAAAGGAGATGGCCATTATTGTCACAGCTTCTAACACACCCACTGATACTGATGATAATATGCATGACAACATAGTGTAATGTATTCTTTCCAAGTGCACCTATGATCTGGGACTCACCAAATAGAGCCCTTAGTCTTTTTTCAGCTAAGAGTTTTGGATACTGTGAATACACTGGATACTTCATTTGCCACAGTTTTCTTACTTTGCCCTTTTCCCTTATCTCTTTTGCTCCATCGGTAAGGATGAAAAAACAAGTAAAAGAATAACTTAACATTCAGTGGGTATTATAATTTTATCACAAACTAAGGGCCTACATCCTGGCACACATCCAACCCTGCCTAATACCACAGTGACTGATAGCTAGGTGTTCAAGGTGCCTTCTGCTCTACTGCCTCTCCTTATGGTAACTGAACCATTGATCAAGAGGGGAAACTTTTTCAGAGGTTTGGCACTAATCCACCTGGTAGAGGCAAGACAATAAGAACCGCTGAAGGACATTTAGATGAATATATTGCCATAGTCAAGTGTGATTCTTGTAGATCATCAGTGTTTACTAATTCAGAGAAGAGTTGAGGTAAGGTTTGACTTTTTTGCATGGCTTAGGCCCCAGTGGTACACTACGGCTATTTTTTAAAGATTTTTTAAAAGAAATACATCTTAGTGTTATATTTCCTAATATGACATTGATAAAAAACATCATGTAGGCTACACAATTTACCTGTAAACCTTTCACAGAACATCAAAGGGAATGACATCTACACAATAAACCAAAGAGGAGTTACAGCAATGACATCTGAGAGTTCAAGCAATGAAAGAGCGAGAGAAAGAGAGAAAGAGACCTAATGGCACGACTCACATTGAGGGACCTTGGAGCCTGTGTCTTGGAGATGAGTAGCTGATATATACCCAGCATGCTGAGTGTGGGAATGGGCTGCATTGACACCCAAGTCACGTTTGCAGCAGAGCGTTGTATGGCACTATAATCATGGTCAGACTATAGAAGAGAGAGAGAGAAAGGTAGAGAGAAAGAAGGAGAAGTCGGTGCTGGCAGGTTTAACAAGTAGTTTTCTTCCAAACTGCGAATTCTGCAAGGATAAAAATATTTTTTTTTGATTATGTCTCTTGGTTTATATTTGATTGTGTCTATTGTGATGATATGTATGATAATGTGGCAGTATTTTCATGCAGTATCTGCACCTTTAGATATCTTGCATTCATTGTGACTGTTTGTTCTGTCAGGGAAAGTGCCAGGCAAAGCCAGAAGGATTTTTTTAAAGCAAAAATTAAAATAGCACCAACCTTCAGTCAGAAACTAAATAATCGACCATTTATAGCAATGGTTATACAGTTAGATTTGGCAGAAAAGGCTCTGCTCTGTGATTCTGAGCTACAACGAGTTCGAATTTCCATTAGTAAACACACATTAACATAGTTAAATCTGCAGTTTGAATTACCACATCAGGAGGAGGTTGGGGTGGAGGCAGGAGCTACAGCAGCAACTGACGTTGGCATGAGCATAAGCAGCAGAGTAACAGTGATACTGAACCCCTCATAAATGCCTGGTACACATGCATAAATATGATTGGACGTTACTGGCCACAAACCTGTGAACAACCCAACACTTTATTAGAAACAGCCGATGCCAATCAGCCAATATGAGAGTGACTGCAGTGCTCTGCCTAAACCAAGATTATGCTTTATTTCAGTCAGAGACACTAATGTCAAGGATTGACCATTTATAGTAAATGGTTATAAATGGTGCTCTAATCTTTGAGGAGCTGTCAAAGAATCAGAGCAGCAACAAGGATTCTGCTGAGAGAGCGGACCCCCAAAACTAAATGATTGCTCCCAGCTTAGCAGGGAGCACATTACTATTCCCAAAACAACATACTCACTGCCATCAGTCATTCTGTGTCTATGCAACAGCATGCTATAATTACACCTTGAAATGCTAGCAAAGCCCTTCTAATCTGAGGTGAAGCTCAGGCATCTTGTGCCTAATGCAGGCAACAGAGGAAGCACAGCGCACCACGATTACTTACTCCTTAATAAGGTTGTCCAAAACGAGAAGCACTGAATGTGTCAGATCAGCTATGGGGCTCGTGCAATTGGCATTGGCATGAGCAGAATAAACAGAGATATAGTCAGGTTATAATACCTGTTCTTTACACCTGCATAAATATGGTTGGAAGCATTTTGAAGCATTTTAGAAGCAGCTAATATAAATCAGCCAAAACAATGATTACATTATATTAATTTGGTTACTGTACATAGGGGGGATCTACAGGGACTGCAATGTATTCTTTTTTGTAGGGTTTGTGGTTTCCAAGCTACACATCTACAAATTTACTATGGGTCAAGCTAATAACTAGGATACTAACAACCATAGGAAGAAGCTGCAAGAAACGTTTTCGCTATTAAGAGCTGTACGGTTGTCAGGCCTAAATCACTTTAACTAAATCTCTTTTTTCTCGCTTTTCTGGGGTGTTTACACAATTTCATCCTCTGCTAATAAACTGCTTAATATGGCTGTTAAACTTGGAATAGGGTGTTTGTCACAGCACAAACACATTCGCAAACCTTTCAACATCTTCTTCCCTCAGAACAGAGGAGGAAGTCCTCAGAACCAGGTCTTTGTGTAAATTCACTCTTTCACTTTTTTCTTGTTCTCTTTCTCTTCTTGTATTTTCTTAATGTTGAGTAATAATCCTAACATCACCACGAAGAAAAGTTTCTTTAAAAAAACATCAAAGACATTCAACATTCAAACTAATAGTAAATGTTGTCTTTTTAATGGTACCAGTCTGATAGTCACTGTTTTATACTGCAGCCTTTTGACTGACAAAAAAAAAACACATTTGAGGAGGGATTCTTAGTTTTGGATAGTGTGTCTTTGTGGCCCTTGAGGAGTCAGATTGTTTTTGATGTCAGGCTCACCTTTAGGTTCCTCCTGGGTTGACACAGGCAAGTGGAAAACTTGGCCATTCCCTTTTTAGTGTGTTAAGCTGAAGGGAGGTGCTTACCACCCTCCAGCTACGCTCCAGGGAGGTGAATACTGCATCCACTCCCCTCAAAGCTCCATCAGTCACACAGATCCACACAGAATGGAAGTTGGTTCTCTGTGGAGGTGGGCGAATAGACTAAAGTAGTGTGGAGAGATGAAATGAAGCTGTGTGTGTGTGTGTGTGTGTGTGTGTGTGTGTGTGTGTGTGTGTGTGTGTGTGTGTGTGTGTGTGTGTGTGTGTTTGTGTGTGTGTGAGAGAGAGAGAGACAGAGAGAGAGAGACTGGTAGGAAGAATGTAGCTAGAGACAAAATAACTAGTCTTGTGTCTTACTAGTATTATGTGCATAGTACATGCATCATGTTTATTTTTGCATGCATGTGTACAGCATATTTTGTGATATGTGAATTCAGCCATGTTTGACACAAATCAGATGTGAAATTTCAGCTTCAAACTGTCCAGAACAAGGAAACACACTCAATTTTTTTATATATAAAAAACACACCAATCAATAACCTTGCAAAGCACTTATCATTAAATCCAACTGGTTCTGCCTTTTTTTCCCAGCTATAACTACTGACTCAGTCATTGAAGCTAAACAGAGCCCACCCCACATCCACAAAAAGCCTCCAGTTGGACAACCCAACCCTTTGACCCTGTAGTCATAAATCCACCAGGACCTAGCATTTTCCCCGTCAGCATGAGCTCAAACAGTTTCAAAGACTGAATTATGAAATGGGGAGAAAAGACCTTTTTTCTCACTCCAAACTGCTTCTCGCTCAGAGGGGATGCTTTGGAGGAGCGAGAGCCTCAAAAAAACAAAGCAATTTGCATGGCAAAGAGGTGTTCTGACAAGCAGGAAGGCGGTGGAGTTGTTGCCCAGAGGACTGGACGGCTGTTGAGCAGTGGAGAGGAATCTGCAATTCTCTCTTCCCTTTGGAGAAACCGGCAAGTTTAGCTTTCCCTGGGGGGGCGGAGGAAGGTTGCACTGCACACTAATGCATTTTGTGAATATCAAATAAAGGTATTAATACAGTCAGACAGCGGAGAAAAGACTGAAATGAGGAAAGAAAGTGAGACTGAGGAAGAGAGATGAGATATGAAAGAATCTGAGTGAGCCATATTTAAATACATGCAAGTCGTCTCCGCTCATAGATGTTCTCATGTGTCTGCGTGGTCTTCATATGCTGTATATCTTCAGGTCAGAAACATTCTCACAATAGAGAGAATAAAACTGAAATGTAACTTTATTAGTCTCTATAACATCACAGCACAAAGAAATCTGATGATTCAGCTGGAAGAATGTGAGAATCCAAGGTGCAGGGAGAAACCTCTGAGGCTGGACTTTAAAAAAAAAAGCTACTATGTTATGTGAATGGGTGTGTAGGTGGTGCTTAGGGAGATGAGACGATCATCACAAGCCAATGAGTGAGTTAGGATTGAGGTGTTCTGACTGATGGAAAAGCAGGGGGCGGATGCTCTAATGTTTGCAAACCAACGCATGATCTCTTGTGATCTCCAGAGGGTCATGCGTGACGATCAAAAGAGCTGCAGTGTGTTTCGTAAAATTTGTGCAAAAGTATGAATACTGAACACACAAATGGACAGCCGGGAAATGGAGGTTTGGATGCAATTTAGCTAAAACGTTTAGTCAAAAGACCGTTCCTGTAATTTAAAGCCATGAGGCATCCTATCTTCAATTCAGGTACAATGGAAGAGATTTTTTTACTCTGCAGACAGCTTGTGCAGACTCAGTAATCAGCTGAGGAGCCACTGGAAAATCTTTTCTAGTTGTCTGTTGGATGCCCAGAGGCAAATGCCATCAGGAGTTCAGAAGAGTCTCCCCTGTTGCTGGGAGTTGTTTGTTGCCCCAAGATATTTTTTAGGCAACAGTCTGAAAAGAAAGGCAGGTTTTTTTTATACAGCCACCGAGTACCTTTCAATATAAGAAGATTGGACATGGGCGGAGTAGGATGTGAAAGATGAGATGGAGAGCGAGGTGGAGGAGGTGGAAAGGAATGCAGGAGGTGCTTACTGTGAGTTTCTGTGACAGGCCAGGATTTAACACAAAGTCAATACTACTGCAAAGTGCAATCACAATGTGTTGGCTAAAGCAGATGGCTGCGATCAATGGTACACCAGGACCAGTCTTTGGCCTCAGAAGAGTTGTTTTATAAGGAGGAGAATTCTTCAGACTGTCTGCTCGCTCTCTGTCTCTGTACTTGTGTGTCTCTCTATTGTTTCTCTATCACAGGTATAATTCTTTTCAAAGGTGGTTGTTATTTACAAAAAATGTATTTGGTTACCTGACACCTCACCAAAATTTGGATACAGTAAATGCACCATGTATGTGTTCCCACTTTATGTTCAAATGAGCATCACAGCGTTTGACACACAGGACTGGAGGGGGAGGAGAGGCAGGACTCATCCATTAGACAGCAAGACTTTCAGACTTTGGATGTAGTTAATTTGTAAACAGTTAATATAATATTTCATAAGGGGGAAAAAGTTTTAATACAAGTCAGTTTACTGGAATGGCAACTGCTGCTGTTTGTCTGTGTGTGTATGAAGAGCTCTTCCTTCCCATCAAAAATAAAGCCCTCCGCAGTTCCACTTGACACACCAAAGCATGTTATGTAATAGCTGGGTGTAATAAACATAATGCAGCGCAGTTATGAAATGCAGGCAAACATTGTATTGCTGTATTGCATGCACTTTTTTTCCTGCTTCACTCTTTACCGGAGCCATAGGGCACAGCTCTGCTCCCTCCAGTTCTGAATATTCTGTTAGCAATAATCCAGCGAGCCCACGGCCGGTCACATGTCGGGGAAATGAGGGCAGAGTGAAGAGCCCTATCTGATTATTCAATTCTGTTCCCTTGTGGTTTATTCAACAACAGTGTTTTTCTGGGCAACTCCTGTCCGGCCTCACACATTGTGCTGCTGATGGCAAAGATGTAAGCAGATTAGAGAGCATGTTGAGTCTGTCTGCTAGCAGTTTGATTATTAAAGAGGCTATTTTCACTAATCAGTAAGACACAAGTGTATTACTATGTGTATGTGTGTATCAGAGAGAGAGAGAGAGAGAGATAGAGATAGAGAGAGAGAGAGAGAGAGAGAGAGAGAGAGAGAGAGAGAGAGAGAGAGAGAGAGAGAGAGAGAGAGAGGGAGAGATAGAGAGAGAGAGAGAGAGAGAGAGAGAGAGAGAGAGAGAGAGAGAGAGAGAGAGAGAGAGAGAGATGTGTAATGGAGTGTAGATGCATGCTTTTTAAATGTTGCAACACTGAGTCATTGCAGAATCACTGAGTGCTCGCAGTAATAGTTTCCGGTGTTAAGAATAGGTCCTGAGTGTGTTATCACATGCACCACAATCTCCTGTGTGCTCTCCTGTATCTGATGATTTTTCCATTTTTCCCTCTAAATTTTTCAAACCCACAATAGTTTTTTTACCCCTCAGAGACTAAAGGTTATTATTTCATTACACTGATAACATTCAGTACATAGACTACATGTGCCTGTAAGGGAGTATGGGGTGAATATGATGTGAAACTTTCCTGAATATGATTGTGACTGAATTCAACATTTGACACTATACATGTACAACTTACCCATGTAAAAAGGAGTGTGTTGTCTAAAAATAGGGTCATTTCTCAGTAAATGTGAATGGAGTGTTTTCTAAGTGGGCTGATAATGCATTCCCTGCGGCGCTCGCTGTGAGACTCATCTCACTCAAGTGATAACATTGCTCTCCAGCCACCCTAATACAAAATCTAATACCCCCTCTCCTCCCCCGCCCCCCTTTCCTCATTTCCATTTCTATTCCTCATGAATGGGCTATGATGAAGGAAGTTCACATTTCTTTTCCTATACACCAACACAGAAAAGTGCAATGTCATATTTGGACCATGTTTTAATGGACTGCAGCATGGACCCACAGCTTGTATTTCACAGTCCATTTTAAAGCAAAACTATCTTTTAAAGCCAGAATATGGAAGAAGAGTAAGACTAACAGAATTGCAAATGAATTATATGATATTCAATTTATAGTTACTTTATAAATGTAATAAATTACACAATTACATGACACAAGAAATTGCATATTTAACGGCAGAGGAAATAAGTTACATTCCCTGTCACATCACTCTCTGTTACTCACTCCAGCTCTGTCTGAGGTGCCTTTCAACTTTTATCTCACTTTTAGCACATTAACACATAGCTTCTTTTGCATCTAGCATTGTGGTTAAAGAAATGGTCAGTAAGTGTCACCCAAACAATTCTAACCCAGTTGCGTTGTTGCTATTGGAGTTGATCCCACCAAGTTCTAGGCGACCCAGACACTCCACTCTATGCTAACCTCCTGACTTAAAAGACAAAGATTTGTCAGGAAGCATTACAAGCCACTGTTAGTGTCAGTTTACCACATTTGGACAGATAAATGTACATCTTTGGTTGTCCGAATGGAAAATTGCAGTAAAAAAACCCAAAAAACTGTCAAAGGATAACACAATCATCTTCTTTAGTGTATATGTTACTATGGTTACCAGCTTTGTCGATATGAAAGTCACAGTGTACCTGTTCAAATGCAGAGTGGTCACTTTAATGTGCTCTGCGGTAAGAACAAAAAATGCAGACGTGTCATGACTTTTAATTCAGGAGGACATTTTTGAGAATTATTAGCTTTTGAAGCTGTAATCACATATATAAATAATGCAACAGCCTTGTCAAAGAGAAACACTGGTATGTAAAAGCATGATGTGCCTCTTCATCTCTTGACTAATATCTTCAGGCCATCTCTTCCCATGCTGTAAGTAGGGAAGAGATAGCCTGCAAATCAAATTAGCCGTCTAATGGAGAGAGATGAAGAGAGAGGGAAGGATGAGAGGAAAAGGGAGGAGAGGGTGAAAGCAGTCACGATAAATCTGCAGGATTACATTATTGTCTTTTTGTGAATGGAGGAAGAGAGGGAGAGAGAGAAAAAAGGGAAATGGGCTTGGTGATCTGAGTAAAATTGACTTTAGGGGAGCTTTTTCAAGGATGTATAACCAATTACAGTGGCCCTCCTACCACAAGCTCCTTTTCAGACTTGGGACAAGTCACTGGAACTCCAGCAGTGCTGCAGTACTATATTAGACTCCATATTGCCTAAACCCTGTAATGAAATCCTTTGCTTGAGCAACCAATGACTTCTGGTGCTGACAGACACACATACAAGCATATACACAGCATACAGGCGCACTGACACTGGAACATGATAATAATACATTTTTGAGGCTGATACTGGTATCAATATTTAGTTAAAAATCTGATAGTGACATATTGAAAGATTATATTAACACATAACTTATACAAACCAACCAATCATTATGATGATAATCTAAAAAAAAGGTTATTGAAGTTACGCTAATCATTATTTTCATATTTTCATATATATAACAATGGAGAAAATGACAATGTTTAAAGTGAAAATGGGTCGCTCTTGTAGCATTTTTTAGCTCACCCAGAACTTTACTGTTTTGTTTGTCTTTTTCTGCTCTTCAGTCTCATTTACAGCAGCCTCTGAGAAGAGGATTAGGGTTAGGGCTTGAATTAACCTACTTTTCACTGACTGTCCACCACCAAACAGCAAACAGACCTAGCTAATAAGTAGTTGGTGAATAAAGTGAAGGAATTTGGCAGCTCAAGGCCAAGTTCACTTTTATTGCTTTGGAAAAAGGGAATTAATAAGAACACATTCATACACTGGCTTTAGATGCAAAAAATGCCAGAAAATTAGTACAAAAACTATTCACTCTATTAAAAATAATAATAATTCTAAGGCAAAACACCTTGAACATACATACCTTAGTAAATAACTGACACATCTCGCTTCACTCATGCTTACAAACAAGCACTAAATCAGTGGAGAGCAGCAGTTATCTGAGTGCATCTCTCATCTTCTGTTTGTTCTCCATGAGTTTTCAGTGATAAAAATGAATGGTTATAACCTTTGTGCTAACACAAGCAGACCCTGCACCTCCTTTCAATTCAATAGCACATCCTCAGAGCTCAACACATGAGAGGTGTCAGATAAGATTCTGTTAAAATAAAATAACAATTTTAGCTTCTCAAACAGTCAACTGCTCAGTCTTGGGGAGGGAGGTGTGTGGGTGTTCCCACAATCGTTCCTTCAATCTACAGCAAACTAAAGATTTGAGCCTTATACTTAACGGTTATGTTTAAAAAACCAGTTGGTAATACCTTAAAGTAAAATAATACTCTGTGGTAGCCACATACTCCTTCAGGAGCTGGTGGAAAGCAAAGTTGAGCTAAAGGAAGAGTGAATATTGAACTTACAGTATATTTGCTGGGTTTGTAAATATGTAACTCTTTGCTAATGAATTTGCCCTATCAGCTGTTTACAGATCCTTGCAATGCCTACAAATAGCCAAAATCACTAAATGCAGGAGTGGGACATTGTGCAGTTCAAAAATATGCTTGTCTGCCCTCTGTGGTGGGAAAATCTACGCAATGTTGACCCAGTTTATAAATAATCATAAATACATATTTGAGATTTGCTACAATGTTTTGGAACTTATCTGCTGTCTTATGTTTATCTTTAATATCAGCTCGGAGGTTGTCTGGGCTCAAGGGAATGTTAGTTACTGTACCACAAACACAAAGAACAGTAGAGAGAAGTGAAGGGAAAAGAGAAAAAGAAAGAAGAATAACAGGAGTTAATAAATGTGATAGAAAGGCATCAACATTGCATGCTCTCTGTTCATAAGAACAGTGTGCACCTGTTTCTCTTATTTAAAATATTTATTCTGCCGAGCCTTTTTAAGAGCAATCAGCTCATATCCTCTCTTTTTTCCATCTTATAATCTCATTCTGCTTTGCATGAAAACAAGATACTGCTGTCCTTGGAGGGAGATGGAAAAAGAGAAAATCTGCAGGAGGAAGACAAAGTTGCTCATGAAACCATCTGGGTGTTCCCAGCATCATCCTCTTGCTTTGGCACCAAGGCTGTGTTTTTCTCTTCTTCCTCTTTCTCCTACATGCTGTGTCTGTTCTGTGTACCCATGCTTTATTTATCGTTGCCTTCATTAACAATTTAATTGAAAAGCAAGGGGAAGAGTCACATCTGAATATTATTGGACCAAATGGGACGAATAGAGTCCCATAAGTATGGACTGTAAATGTCTTTCTCCAGCAATTAGGAGAGATGGGGACATGAGAGAGAGAGAGAGAGAGAGAGAGAGAGAGAGAGAGAGAGAGAGAGAGAGAGAGAGAGAGAGAGAGAGAGAGAGAGAGAGAGAGAGAGAGAGAGAGAGAGAGAGAGAGCTAGATGTCTGCCAACTTAAAAGATAGTAATTTGCAAAAGCTGGCTGTCTCCAGTGAAATGTTTGCCCACTCACAACATGAATTGCCTGTGTGTGGGCTTCCCCTGCACTGCCCATACATAACCTATTATAGAATGAATTATTACATTGCATGATTGTACTGGCCATTCTGTCAAATATTTATTACTTTGCCGAGTGTCAGAAAACGTGGATGTCACTCAAGATAGGCCACACACATTTTCTTTTTTTTTCAGTAAGTACTTTTCTTGCTATTTCCCCATTTTATGTTTTCAGGCTACAATAGAAAATTGTGTTAAAGCAGGGACATACTGCACAACATGTGCGCATACACAACCACACAAACTTGCAGTGTTCTCTTCTGTACCAAGCGAGGCTAAGGGCATCATGAATGAAAAAAAAGAAAAAAAAGGCCAATTATAAGGGACAGTAATATGTAAAGAAGAATCTATGTCCACAGCTAAAAACTGTGCTTGTGTGTCAAGTTCCTCTTTGAGTATTGGTGTATAACATTAAATACTAATGACAGAATGTAAATATTTATTTATTTTAATACCAACTGTCATTCAAATGTTACAACCTGATTGGTGCACAGAAGTACATGACACCATTTTTCTTTTTTACAGATAGCCACATTTCCACAGAGGTGTACAATGAAGTCAATCTAATCTAACAGAGGAAAATGTAATAGAAATCTCAATATAAGGTTACCACACTGTTCAGAAAATAGTGTGTTCATGTTATGTCCCATTACTAATATCAAGAAACTATAATTTGTCATGAAGACGGGGCTACAGACTTTTAAGTCCACAGGAGATGTTTATTACTCAAAATATTTTGGCAGGCGCATCAGCGGTTTAATTTAAAATCCCAGGACATCGTCATTTTTTTGCAGTGTGTTCACTACAACTCGGCCAAGTAAGCAGAGAAATAACCAGCTCATGCAATGTAATCCCGCTGCCTCCCCGAAGGAATCGGTGTATAGAGCAGTGGATGGAGAGCAGAGGGAGAGAATGAAGGGGAGAAAAGAACAATAATGGTCTCTACAGTTCAGCATCTGCTCATTAATCATTCATAGGCGGCCAAGTGGCAGCAGCAGGGAGCACGGTGAGATTTCAGGTTACGGTATCAAATCTCAATTTATAAATAGAATAGTTATGGAGCTAGGTGGCAGAATATCATCACTCATAGCCCCACCACCTCTCCCAACTCTCCCCTGACCATTCACTGATTTCACTGTGTCTCTCTAGCATGCAGAGATACTAACAATATGAGTCAAACCACTGTCATAGTTCTTTTGTGTTGCTGCTGGTCATTGACTGCAATAGATTTATGAAATTACGTTACACATCCATCCTAGACGTGCTCCATCATAAACACGCTGCTGGTAACTGACTTCTCTAGCTGTACCTTAAGTGGGCATCACATCCTTCCTCTTATTTCACATCCTATCTTGTCAATATTCGCCGCACTCTCCACCATACTGGGATCGATAAGATAATGCTCTCCTTCGATCCTGTCTGCGATAGCGATGCTTCTCTGCCACTCATCTCCATCCTTCAAGGACAGCCTGTCAAAAGATGGTCCTATGAAGAATGGCAGAGTCCTTTACACCCGCGTCATGGCAGAAGTGATGAGAGAGGGGGTGTCCAAGCTTTCCTTCCCCCTCACTCCCAGAGATACATAGGTGACAAGCGACACCTTCTATCGATTAATGTTCGAAGGAAGTGTCACATCAAACATACCAAGCACATACTATAGTGAACGACAAATAAGGCGTCATTAATTATTTGGTGATACAAGATGGGACAGGATAGAGCCTCCTGCATAAAAGTTTATGTGTCTCATTTCATTTACAGCCAATAAAACATGCTTACCTGTACTTTTGTTATTAAATGTTTACCTCTGACATGGGACTGTAACATTTAACAGATATATTATATGTGAACTGTATTCATACATCATTATTATTCATACATACATATATTACTGTGTACTAGATCCATTCAGAGTACTAAAGTTTATTTCCACACAGGACTGTTTCCACACATTTGATCATGTCAGGCAGGCCAAGCACTCAGGTCAGCCATGACCTTGGAGCAGAGTCAAGAAGCTTACTCTACTATTCAGCCTGTATCAGGCTACAGTTGGCCAGCTTGAGGGGAGAGCCTTAGCATCATAATCTGAGCTCAAACTCCTTAACACAGCATTAACAAATGAAATGAGCAACCATCAGCCTATCACTGATTAACTGGAGCTGTAACCCTTAAGCCTGAGCCTTGAAGATTCAACTGTATATCTTTGGATTTATAATTATTTGATGATTTCTGATTTTGGGAGAACAGGTTACTCTGCCCTTACTATTTTTGCTTTAGCTCTTTCTTGTTTTCTCCTTGTACATATTGTTCTACATACTCCAACACTCCAAACTGTACGAGGGAAACCTTAGAAGTGCAAGCAGTCCGTGTGTGTGTGTGTGTGTGTGTGTGTGTGCTGCGAGTAAATGAAAGCCTTTGCCTCAAACAGGAGCAATTCAGCAGCAGTGCATGTGTGATTGAATGCTCATGCTTGGCAACACAAGAAAGGCTGAATGCTCACATTCTGGTTATAGCGCTGGTGTGCATGTGCAATCAGTCTCTCGGAACAATCCAAACATCAAATCTTATGTATGAAACTTAAATACATGTTGAAAGACAGGTGAAAAGAGGAATGTCAGTCATCGTGTCATTTAATTTGACATATATCCACAATGATGCTTCATACATGAAAATGTCCTGGTCAGTGAAGACAAATACAGATATAAAAATGAGTCCGTGAGAACGGACAAAGAGGGCAAGAAGAAAGTCTAAATGACTGGCCTGAGATAAGAGTGATGTGGTGGGATGAAGCTACCGAGCATAAACAGAACATCAGTAAGTCTGTGTGGGTGGGTGTGTACATGTTGGCATTAGCTATGACATGATTGACATGTTAGATCAAGGGCTGCAGCAGGCCTTAAGCCATTAGAGAGGAGGCAACAACCACATCACTCACCTGTCTAAAGGCCGTCTAGTGGGCATAGTATGTGATGATGCACTTTCACACAACACGAGTGTAGACTAGGGTGTGTGTGTGTGTGTGTGTGTGTGTGTGTGAGTGAGTCTAGCATTGCAAAAATGATGAATGCTTCCCCTTTTGTCAGACTTTGGTTCTGAGATTTTGCTAGAAACATCAATGAACAACTTATGCAGGAAGTATTAATAGAAAGTGTATCCTCTGTGCTTTTATAGTGATTAAAGTGCAATTCGGCCTTGCTAAGCTAATAATGAAATATTGAACCAATCACATTTTGTCAGTGAGACACTGTAGCCCACAAAGTGAAAGTTACAGAGTTGTTTCAGTAGAAATAAGAAGAGTATAGTTGATACATGTAGCTCTCACTGCTAATACCTGTACTTACCTTAAATGGTTTATATATTAAACATACTGTACCAATTTATTAATTATGCCAGTTTATTAGAAGGCCATCATTCCATTTGAATTGATTTGATTTAATTTGGCTTTTAATCTCTAAATTTCTACGTACAGGAGGGTTACGAGGAGATTTTTCCTTACTCCAAACATTAATATTAGTGTCAGTTCCACAGGTTTTATTTTTCATCATGTTCCATGTTTACATGGAACACATAAGTTCCCGCTGGAGAAGGCATGCCAAGACTGATCACTGTAATGGGGGTTAAACTGCCTCAATTACTCCTCTGAATTCTTCTCATATCTACACGTTCTCATACTGTGTCCATCAGCCTCTGCCTCCTATCCTCCAGCCTCTGCTTGGACCCCCAGTACACAGACACAGACACACACACACACACACACACACACACATACACACACTCATAGTTAATGTGTCTCATCTCAAATAGCTCTCAGCCATTTGGAAAAATGAGAAACCAATACCATGTAAAATCGATTGTGATGCCCACCTTCGAGTGTGTGTGTGTGTGTGTGTGTGTGTGTGTGTGTGTGTGTGTGTGTGTGTGTGTGTGTGTGTGTGTGTGTGTGCAGAGAATAACTGTCCAGTATAAGGTGGAGCCTTCGCTTACATTCAACCTAGTTATTTCTGTGTTACTTATCTTGTATTTCTGTGAGACTGTGTATCATATTTCGCACACATTATTACACACTACATTTTTATTAAAAAATAACAAAATTAGTACTTTACCTTGCTGTTTCACATGTGAAGATTTTTCCTAATGGAATGCAAAGTAGATCATTTTTTGGTACTTTTTATGTTATTCTGTACACATTTTCCACATTGTGATATATATTGATGTTAAAAACTCATTTTAATTAATATTGTGATATTGATTTTTACCATATCTCCCAGGGCAGTGTGAGAGTGAGTATTTATGGCATTATATTATTACTACACGTGTGTCTAAAGCGTGAAAATGGGAAAGCCTGAATTTGTGTGTAGACCTATTGTACTTACCGTGAATACAGAGTGTGAAAGTACACACACTCATTCTCAAACACATGTAGGAGGCTGTAATATCTGCAATCTTAGTGTGTTCTGTGTGTGTGCTATTAGAACATCTGATCTCTCCCCTAGTAGACAGTACACGTAGCAATATCCTCTCCATCACTCTCTTATTGCAGTGCCAAATTGCAGTGGAGTCGAGGCTCCCTCCTTTCCATTTAACCCCCAACTTTGAAATGAGATGATTTTATTGTGCTCCCTCGCCTTCCTTTCCATAATTGGAAACTATGATTTGCTGTTTTCCACTAACACACACCCAACTGAGCCATATGATAATCCAGTATGGTGGTATATATACATAAATAGATGCACTGTCTGAAAACACTTGTGCAACCCCCCTACACACATACACACACGAACTTCACAAACTATTATTAAGATTAATAATCAGATGCACACATAACACTTGATGACTAGCATATATCACCAATCTCATCTTTTCTTCTTTCCCTTGTTCATATTCCATGTTTTTTTTGTGTCACTCCCTCTATTGTGTCTCCATTTCCGTATATCTGACTCTTTTATCACCGCTGAGCCTCTCACTGAATGCCTCCACCCTCTACCTACAATATTCATCTTTCTCACTCCTCAATCCTTGGGTGCTAATGAGTTCTGGATGTGGTCGGTGTGGGGTCCAAAGCTTTCCCCCTTACTGCCGCCTCTCCAGCTGGGCGCTCCCACGATGCACCAAATGCCTCTCTTGAATATTGAATAAACCCCAGGACCACCTTCGTGCTTCCTGATCAACAGCACTATTATTACCTAGCTATTACTCTGCACGGAGTCCCGGGGCTCCAGCAGGATGGATGGGCTTTGACTCTGTTGTATTGTGGGCGAAGGTAGAGATAATAGGCATGGGTGGGCTGAGTGTTTGAAGTTGTTTGATACTATCTCTTGCGATTATGAAACCTTTCTTTTCAGTTTTATATCTTGCTTAAGCTGCCTCAAATCACCTCTCAGAAGTGTGTTATTTTTGGATGCATCCAATGACCGCATGTACATAAAATTCATTATCGCCTCTGATTACCTCTCATAAATATGGACTCTTGGTGTGTTTTTGATTTAGGAAAATTCATTTTAAAAACAGTTATTCCTCTTTTAGGTGGATCAATATTTTTGTAAGGCTGCAACAATTAATTATTTTCGTTATTGATTTAACTGATGATTATTTTCTTGATGTATCATTTTGTCAATAAAATGTCAGAATGTAAACATTTCCCAAAATCGAAGAGGGATGTCTTCATATCTCTTGCAACAGTTCAGTTTACTATTATTTTTTGTTTTATTATTTTCCTTTTTTTTAAACTTTGTTTAGTGTTTTTTTTGTTTTCGTTCACCATGTTAGATAGAGACAAGCATTAAATAATTAGATTTCAGAAACTGATACCAGAAAATAAATCAAGTGATTAGTTGGTTATCAAAAAATAGCTGCTGATTAATTTTATGTCGATGAACTAATCAAGTAATACACTGATTGTATTGATTGTTGCAGCTCTAAATTTTTTCAGAATATGCAGTCTTGTAACTTAAGCAAATGACTCAATGATGTGTTTTTTTGTTTGCTGCAGACTGTCAAGCTAATATTTGCCATTGCCGTCAACATCACCAGTGTTAGGGGAAGTCATTCATCACTTTATGTGCGACCCTTGTGTGACCTTATCATGTCTTATTGATAACCCATGCATTAGCTGCAGCACAATTACATTCCACCACACACCAGTAAACAGGATTAAATCGTTCAAGTGAACTGTTCAAAAAAATAGATTCACACAAAATGACGTTAAATTGTTGTAGAATTTGTTAGAAGAAGGTGCTTTTTAAAATGCAGTGCAGTGTTTTGCTTTGTTGGTTGTCGGCATGTTGTTGAAATATTGATCATACTATTCAACCAAACTTACGGTCTTATTGATCAAAGAGTAAGAGCTTGTTTCTAAGTACTTGCTGTTAGATAAGGGGGTAAACACTGGTGGAGTAACATTACATTTCTATATCTGCAACTATGTGGAAGAATTATTATAGATTAAATTCAGTTTGAGTCTCACTCCTCTCTGTGTTAGTTTGTATTTTTGTGAGTTTAAAATATATTGATAAAACTGTCCGATTACAAATCCACAGTTTCTGGTTTGTCAATGATGTCACACCTCCGGCATAATAAACATGAAAGGCATGAGAAAAGCACTGTGAGCAAGTTGATATTTACCTACCATTCATTTTTTATCTAGCTTCTCCGTGATAGCCACTTCATTATTCAAAGGCCAACCACACAATTAGCACCAGCAGATCCTATTGCAAAGCAGTCCCGCTAGAACCAATCAATGCTATTAGATCCATCAATGTGATTAGACGCACTCTTGCATCTTCCTTATTTCTCCTACAAACTGCTTGCGCTAGGAAAGGCTGTGAGGCTTGTTGCCTTTAATTTATACGCTATTGACTCCCAATCCCACGCCAAGTCAGGCAGGTATATTGCAGAAGACATAAACAGAGACATTTTGCAGTGGATTGGGTGATAAAGGCTTTAACAAGAAAATGTGGAATTTCTGTGTCTACAAAATAGGGAGTATCTGTTTGTTTATTTATTTGTTTGTTTTTTCTCACAGGTGACCTACAGTATATTTAGGTCTTTAACTGCAACAATCTTCTGTTCTGTTAAAACATCCAAGGCAGCTCCAGAATCAGCACCACAGACAGCATCTGTGACACATTTTGCAAATCTTACAGCTCTTCAAGGAATAAGTTTATGATTTCAAAAGATTGAAATCCACTGACACGGATTAGTAATAGAATCTGAAATACAAGTGAATCGGAAGTAAACATCTCACCTTGCTCTCACTCACTCCGTCTCTTTGTACTTGTTATTTTCTATTCTGGTCCGCCCCCCTTTCTGTACTCTTTTTCCACTCATAAAATAGAACTCGTTTGATTGTGACTTTAATAAGCCCAATTGCAGAAGCAGCAAAGCTTTTTGTGCTCACTTCAAATAGAATGTGATAAGCGACTGTGTGTACAGAATGTCTGAACAGATCACCGCCACGATGTCATCAGTGATTCACCTCAAGTCTACACAAAAAAAACGCTATCTCTCAGTGGGACCAGACGGATCCTCAGTTGTATTACCAAGAGCCTCAGTGACCTTGTAGTGAGATGAGAGGGAGAAGCTGCCCTGAGCCCACTGTCACAGTTTTAATTACTACTGGCAAAGGAAGGCTGCTGCACCTCATGTGTATCGTAGAGGTCTGCCGTTAGGGAGTGTGTGAATGCATGTGCTTTAACCTGTGCGTGAGTACGTGTACACTGCATGTGCAAACCTGACACTGGCATAAGGCTCTTCACCAATGACTATCCTGGTTGGGCTGGCCCTCTTTAAAAACCTCTTACATAAGCCACTACTCTCAGATGTGTGATATCATAGAACTATTTTTGGCTTTTCCTCTGAAAAAAGCCTGTTCAGAGTTAGATAAAGAATACTGTAGCCTATTCTTTAAATAATGCATTGGCACTGCCTCTCATTTCCACTGTCCTAAGATACAGTCCTCACAGAATGGTGCTAGGTGACTTGGATTGACCTGTAAACTCGGGTTTCTTGGTAAACTTCAGCCACGCGCAGAAACTGACCTGGTTTCAGTGGCCACACAGAAATGAGATATTTCTGTCACTGTCCTACATTTCTTTCTGAGATAAAAAAAAAAAACTCTTGAAACTGTTATATTTGGCTAATGTCATTGATTGGACATTTTTGATTTACAGCATAGGGACCAATTGGACTCCATGCAGCCAAAAACATTCTGTCGCTACATAACTGCCCAAATCAGTGTGTGATGTACATATGCATTCACATGTATAAATCTTGACTCAACAGTTTGATTGTCAAATATAAAAGCAGATGCATATATGTTTTGTTGTGCTGGCATCTTACTGAGTTACTGCATCATAATAATCAATGAAAAAATAATGACTCAGAATGTCATATAAAAACATCCTCATAGAACAATTTGAGGATTTATTCTTTTATAATGACTCTTTGTTGGTTTTATGTTTTTTGTTTTTTTAGCTTTTAGCTTTATCGCCAACCTTTCTAAACTACTACTAATAGCAAACGATCATTAGTTGCATTTGCTCATGACCCTGTGAAATTGACCAATTATGTCATTTTCCCTCCAAAAGGAAACCAAACGGATAACCTTCTATAAAGCCTTCAATACAGCATGTGTGTACACTGGTCAATAAATGCTGATGGTGTTCGATTCTTAATTCAGTGTGGTGCAACAGATGAAATAAAATCACACCGATAGCAGAAAGAGCTTCTAAGAAAGGAGCACAACTCAGGCAAACCTAAAACACCATGGAAAGGGAAGTTGTGGAGTCTCTTCTCACTACAAGGTCTTGAGGACTTGTGCAATCAATTTGGTTTGAGAAAATCACTAGCTCTTATTAGAGATCCATAGGAGCATCTCCCAGTGTGGGTGTAGCAAACAGCCTTAGCTAAACGGAGATTAAGGCAACGCTGGAAAGACCCCTTGAAGCCCTCTAAGACTGGTGGGTGATTTTGGATTTAGCAGTGGTAGCAAGATAAAGGCCTTTCTTCCAGCTTAATTGATGGCTGTAATCCATGTGTTGTTTTAAAACCCCTCCTTGTTGATGTGTGAACACAAACCCCTGTGGGTCTGTGTAGAAAGTGGTGATTTAGTGGGCCAAACTGAGGGTTTCCCCACTGGTGGGGTGAAGATGTGAGTATTTGGGATCCACTGAAAGGACATTCAGGGTGATGATATAAAGGCAAATGAGGCTATTAATAAGGGCAGGCCTGATATTCCTGATATTGCAGAAACAGTATATGGTGATAACAATCTTACTGTAAATGCAGACTTGTTGCTTATCTTTATTGGTGCTTGTGATTAAGAAGCCAAAAAACTATTTAGAACAGTATTTCTGCCCAATACCATCAAATGAAGCTAAACTGTACCGTCATAGCTATCATGCTGTCTTACAGCACATATAGTATTCCTGAACCTTTCAGTTGTGCTATCTAAAAATGACATTTGACTTAAGATCCCCTTTGATCTTTCAGTGAGTGAGTGAGTTCTAAGTCACTCTAAGTCATTTCCACTCTTTTCAACCACGTTACAGTACATTCTCAGTGGTAATCAGGCTTCAGATGGATGTACAATTATACCAGCGCTACTGTGATTAATGAGTAGTGAAGATGTCTGGAAGTCGATAGAGGCTTAATGAGAAGATCACAGTCATCCCTGAAGTTAGGAGGTGCTTGAACTTCTCAAGGCTTTAGCACACTTTTAGGAAATCTACTGGTGTACCTCTTGGTCTCGGTCAGAATTATAATATCCTTGTGTTGATCGCTATCATGAATCACAAGTTCTGCTTAATCTCTACAAAGTATGTAATTAACCCTGCACTGATTCATATCGCTCATTAAATTAACGCAGATAGGACATTGAAAATAGAGCACAGTGTCTTATTACCTCAGCTCGGCTGTGAGGTAGCCTTAGAGCCGGCGGGCCTGAAACGTTCACTATATTTCAGACCTCTGCTGTGAATGTTCTGCATGTTTAAAAATGCAGTTTGTTAAAGATCTTTCCACCACAGACATGTCTGAACCTTGAATTACATGCTTTGTCTTGAATACAATTCATTGAGAAAAAATACCAAAAAACAACAACTACAAGCTGGTCTTGAAGCATACTACAAATATAATACTCTGCCAGTAACAGTTATTCATGAAATAATTCAAACCAATTATAAGAGGTGTGAATCAAACAATAATGACAGATTTTTATCTATTGTAGTGCAAGCTAGCTGTTGCATTGTACGCTGTACAGGCTTGCAAATTCTAATCTTAATGCAGAAATTAATTACAGCTATTTTTGCCTCTGGAGAAAATTAGTGACCTATTGTTGAAAATGTGCTACAAAAAGGAAGAGAGAGAGAGCAAAACTTGATTAGCATGGAAATGACAAATGAAAGGTGGGATGGATTGAAATGAGAACAATTGAGTGAGTGTGGGTGGTGGTGATGGTGGGGTGTGTGTGTGTGTGTGTATGTGAGAGAGAGAGAGAGAGAGAGAGAGAGAGAGAGAGAGAGAGAGAGAGAGAGAGAGAGAGAGAGAGAGAGAGAGAGAGAGAGAGAGAGAGAGAGAGGTAACTTTGCAGTGGAGAAGCACCAAAGTGAATGACCACATTTGCACAGTTGTTTGCCAAAAACGTAGTATAACCCCAGTGTTCTTATCATGAGCGTGCTTTCACAATTTAAATTGCGCCAGTAAATCATAACTGGTTTCATTAGACCAGTATTAGCTTAAGTTCCAAGTTCCAGTGAGGGTGTTAAATTTGAAGTTGCCTTTCAAAGTTTGGTGAGAGCGTCCCTTTTTTTTTTTTTTTTTTGAACATGAATTGATTTACCGGAATTGTTCTTCAAATGTGCTTAGCTTGCAGTGGTTGAACTGCATAATAGGTGTGTCTAAAAAGGTAATTAGTGTTTGAGGTTCAGCACATTTTATTCTTAGGTGTGTGTGTGTGTGTGTGTGTGTGTGTGTGTGTGTGTGTGTGTGTGTGTGTGTGTGTGTGTGTGTGTGTGTGTGAGATGAATCAGATTCAAACTGCTTGTGATGAACGGAAATGCTTTTAACTTACCATCCATCTTACTATCCAAAGATGAATCATATTGCTAAGCTGCTTTTCTCTCACCTTCAAAAACATCCACAAACACACAGAAGTAGGCACTCAAACACATATACATACTTTTAGACACACACACAAGCACACACACACCCACCAACACACACACTGTGTAAACAGATTTATGTCCCCACAACATGACGAATACTTGGTTCACACACACACACACACACACACACACACACACACACACACACACACACACACACACACACACACACACACACACACACACAAACACACACACACAGGCACAGTATGAAGCCAGCTCCAAAGGTCATGCATACAGGGGTCATCAGTTCCACACAGTATTTACAGATCTATTTACAGTTACACTTTGAAGGTGCTATGTTGCTGACATTTCAAGTAATCTGTAAGAGTTGATTGCTCACACCCTTACACTATGAGCAAGTGTGTGTTTGTCACAGTTGTACTGCCATGGTTAAGGTCCTGAAATTACAGAAGACACTGACCAAAGCAAAGACAGACCTGAGATCTGTCATGAATGCATTAGTCCCAGTGACACAGTATACCATACAGTGCTACTGTACCAGCAGCTCAAGTGACTGCATAATCTGTAACCAGGATTATTTATGACTGTAGTATTTAACTCTCTCTGTTTTTCTCTCTCTTGTGTTGTTCCAGCTGTCCTTTGCAGCTACAACCCCAGTTCTGGCAGACAAGAAAAAATACCCAAACTTCTTCCGCACCGTCCCATCAGATAACGCTGTGAATCCAGCTGTGGTGAAGTTCCTGACCTACTACAACTGGAGCCGTGTGGGGACCCTCACACAGGATGTTCAGAGGTTTTCAGAGGTGAGTTTAAACTGTAAAATTTTGCAAAAGAATCGGAACATGTTGTGATAAGATAGCACACACAGGAAATGTGGACCACTCTTTATTTATCCTGAATGATGGTAGGAATGACACAAAGTGATTCTTCTCCTTCGGAAAACAACCTCAGTTTTCAATGCATACATAAATTAGGGGCTTGGTAACACGGTCACACATTTTTCATAACCTTTTTGGTTTGTTTGCAAACTTTCTGCACACCCTTGTTCAGTTCCCATTGCAGCATGAGCTGTTTCATGATTAGCTTACTCATTATACTTATAGTTAAGTTTCAAATTGAGAGTCAGTTTGGGTGATGGCATGAGAAATCCATACAAATAATTGTTTCTTAATAAGTGTAACACATATATTCATACCTCTGT